>NW_024118073.1:0-12187 GCF_003073215.2 Triticum urartu | reverse complement strand
CTTTTAGAGCACGGTGGTGGATTTGTTTTATAGAAACTATTGATCTCTCATGCTTCACTTAGATTATTTTGAGAGTCTTTATAGCATGGTAATTTGCTTAAAATCCTAATATGCTAAGCATAAAAGATTTGTAAGAATTCTTATGAGTGTATTGAATACTAAGAGAAGTTTGATGATTGATGATTGTTTTGAGATATGGAGGTAGTGATATCAAAGTTGTGTTGGTTGAGTAATTGTGAATTTGAGAAATACTTGTGTTGAGGTTTGCAAGTCCCGTAGCATGCACGTATGGTAACCGTTGTGTAACAAATTTGAATCATGAGGTCTTTCTTTGATTGTCTTCCTTATAAGTGGCAGTCGGGGACGAGCGATGGTCTTTTCCTACCAATCTATCCCCTTAGGAGCATGCGCGTAGTGCTTGGTTTTGATGACTTATAGATTTTTGCAATAAGTATGTGAGTTCTTTATGACTAATGTTGAGTCCATGGATTATACGCACTCTCACCCTTCCACCGTTGCTAACCTCTCTAGTACCGCGAAACTTTCGCCGGTACCATAAACCCACCATTTACCTTCCTCAAAACAGCCACCATACCTACCTATTATGGCATTTCCATAGCCATTCCGAGATATATTGCCATGCAACTTTCCACCGTTCCGTCTACTATGACATGCTCCATCATTATCATATTGCCTTGCATGATCATGTAGTTGGCATCGTATTTGTGACAAAGCCACCATTCATAATTTTTACATACATGTCACTCTTGATTCAATGCACATCCCGGTACACCGCCGGCGGCATTCATTTAGAGTCATATTTTTTTCTTCGAAGTATCGAGTTGTAATCCTTGAGTTGTAAATAAATAGAAGTGTGATGATCATCATTATTAGAGCATTGTCCCATGTAAGGAAATAAAAAAAGAGGCCAAAGAAGCCAAACAAAAAATATGAGAGAAAAAGAGAGAAGGGGCAATGCTACTATCCTTTTTCCACACTTGTGCTTCAAAGTAGCACCATGATCTTCATGATAGAGAGTCTCTTATTTTGTCACTTTCATATACTAGTGGGAATTTTCGTTATAGAACTTGGCTTGTATATTCCAATAATGGGCTTCCTCAAAATTCCCTAGGTCTTAGTGAGCAAGCAATTTGGATGCACACTCACTTAGTTTCTTTTTGAGCTTTCATACATTTATAGCTCTAGTGCATCCGTTGCATGGAAATCCCTACTCACTCACATTGATATATATTGATGGGAATCTCCATAGCCCATTAATACACCTAGTTGATGTGAGACCATCTTCCTCATTTTTTTCTTCTCCACAACCACCACTCTATTCCACCTATAGTGCTATGTCCATGGCTCACACTCATGTATTGCGTGAAAGTTGAAAAAGTTTGAGAATACTAAAGTATGAAACAATTGCTTGGCTTGTCATCGGGGTTGTGCATGATCTGAATATTTTGTGTGACGAAGATGGAGCATAGCCAAACTATATGATTTTGTAGGGATGAACTTTCTTTGGCCATGTTATCTTGAGAAGACATGATTACTTTGTTAGTATGCTTGAAGTATTATTATTTTTATGTCAATATTAAAATTTTGTCTTGAATCTTTCGGATCTAAACACTCATGACACAATAAAGAAAATTACATTGATAATTATGTTAGGTAGCATTCCACGTCAAAAATTCTATTTTTATCATTTACCTACTCGAGGACGAGCAGGAATTAAGCTTGTGGATGCTTCATACGTCTCCAACATATCTATAATTTGTTATTGTCCCATGATATTATATTATCTGTTTTGGATGTTTAATGTGCTTTAATATGCTTTTTTATATTATTTTTGGGACTAACCTATTAACCGGAGGCCTAGTGCCAGTTTCTGTTTTTTTGCCTATTTTAGAGTTTCATAGAAAAGAAATACCAAAAGGAGTCCAAATGGAATGAAACCTTCGCGATGATCTTTCTTGGACCGAAAGCAATCCAGAAGACTTGGAGTCGAAGTCTGGAACTCCACGAGGCGGCCACGAGGCTGGAGGGCGCGCCCCAACCATCGTGGACCCCTCGTAGCTCCACCGATGTACTTCCTTCGCCTATATATACTCTTAAACCCTAGATCGATCGCAGAGAGCCACGAAACCACTTTTCCGCCGCCGCAACCTTCTGTACCCGTGAGATCCCATCTTGGGGCCTCTTCGGCAATCTGCCGGAGGGGGAATCGATCACGGAGGGCTTCTACATCAACATCATAGCCTCTTCGTTGAAGCGTGAGTAGTTTACACAGACCTTCGAGTCCATAGTTATTAGCTAGATGGCTTCTTCTCTCTCTTTGATTCTCAATACAAAGTTCTCCTCGATGTTCTTAGAGATCTATTCGATGTAATACTATTTCGCGGTGTGCTTGCCGAGATCCGATGAATTGTGGGTTTATGAACAAGATTATCTATGAATATTATTTGGTTCTTCTCTGAATTCTTATATGCATGATTTCATATCTTTGCAAGTCTCTTCGAATTATCGGTTTAGTTTGGCCTACTAGATTTATCTTTCTTGCAATGGGAGAAGTGCTTAGCTTTGGGTTCAATCTTGCGGTGTCCTTTCCCAGTGACAGTAGGGGCAGCAAGGCACATATTGTATTGTTGCCATCGAGGATAAAAAGATGGGGTTTATATCATATTGTTTGAGTTTATCCCTCTACATCATGTCATCTTGCTTAATGCATTACTCTGTTCTTATGAACTTAATACTCTAGATGCCTGCTGGATAGCGGTCGAGGTGTGGAGTAATAGTAGTTTATGCAGAATCGTTTCGATCTACTTGACATGGACGTGATGCCTATATTCATGATCATTGCCTTAGATATCTTCATAACTATGTGCTTTTCTATCAATTGTTCGGCAGTAATTTGTTCACCCACCATAATACATGCTATCATGAGAGAAGCCAGTAGTGAAACCTATGGCCCCCGGTTCTCTATCTCAATATATTGCATCTCTTTTATTTACATCACATCTCGTTTACTATTTTGCAATCTTTACTTTCCAACCTATACAACAACAATACCAAAAATATTTACTTTACTATCTTTACTAGATCTCACTTTTGCGAGTGACCATGAAGGGATTGATAACCCCTTTATTGTGTTGGTTGTAAGGTTCTTAATTGTTTGTGCAGGTACTATGTGACTTGTGCGTTGTCTCCTACTGAATTGATACCTTGGTTCTCAAAACTGAGGGAAATACTTACGCTACTTTGCTGCATCAACATTTCCTCTTCAAGGGAAAACCAATGCATGCTCAAGAGGTATCGGCCTCCTCCTCCGCCTCGTAAGCAAAAGCGGAATACAGTCGCCGCCACTCCGGCTGCTTCGGCGCGTCGTAGCACTCCGCCTCGTAAGCAACAAAGGAAGACAACCCCAGCCACTTCGGCCGCTCCGGCGTCTAGCAGTACAGCTAGAGGCGAGAGGCAATACAGAATCGGTCCATCTCTCAAGTCTCTAGAGAAGTTACCATACGAGAGGACCATGAAGGAAAACGTGGAGATCTGTAAAGCCCAAGTGAAGGACTTCTTTGAAACACAAAGAGCTAAGAAACATCCACCTCCTGAGGAGCAGATAGATCCGGTGAAATTGAAGCGCATTTTGGATGCCTTGAAGCGACATGCACCGCCTCCGCTAGATGACAACCATGTCTAGGCTCTTAAAAAGGCAGCACAAGAAGCACGCCGATCGGGAACTACTTCAAGTGACAAAAGGTTACAAGAATGAACAAGTGGGAAAAAATCCCCAGCTCGGCGAACAGGCGAACCAATCATGCCCCCCCCTGCTGAAGGTGTCTAGTGATATCGTCGCAAATCTACAGGGGCTGCTGCCCGGTACCAATCCTGGTGATTACCTTCCCGACTCTGCACATTTTGATACAATGGAGGTGGCCGAACACAAATACCGGTACGGGAAGCCTCTCGTCAAACCTGGTGGTCCTCCTCTAACAACGATGATGTTCCATAAGTGGTACATGGACACCTGCAAGTCTGGGAAGGATATTTTGACGCTGAGAGTTAAAGAGGAGCACGACCTCGTTGGAATTGATCTGTTGTATGTTCCATTTGAGGAGTTCTTCTAGTTTTTCAATCAAAAGGCCCTCGATAAAATAATCATCACTTGCTATTGTCTGTAAGTACTACTTCTGTAATTAAGTCTCTATATAAAGCTCAGCTCTTTCATTGCATGTATATATAATTATCCTCACTATATTATGCAGATTGAAAATCGTCGAATGCAAGAAAAGACAAATCTATGATATTGGGTTCATTAACACAAATCTCATAGATGAATGGACAGTTAAACATGATGCCAAAAAAGCCGAGGCCAACTTGCTAAAATTGTTGCTTCAAAATCAAAACAAAAATAAAATACTCTTTCCTTACAACTTCAATCGAGTGCTAGATAAAATACTCTTTTCTTACAACTTCAATCGAGTGTTACTGTCTTCTGCATATTTCGTTTCCCCTATTACTCTAGGTTATAGTAATGTAATTTATGAGTTATGCATGCGTGCGCAGCTTCCACTTTATTCTCCTAGAGATTAAGCTTGAGCAGGGACTAGTAACCGTCTTAGACTCAAAACGAAAAGATCCCAAGGAGTATGCGGCCATGACTCAAATGCTCGAGAAGTAAGTTCAATAGATCATTATCGCACCATATCGGCAACTTTGTTCATTTGCTGATATCAAGTAATAATTATTTTCTTTGTCTCATAGGGTTTGGAAAGTGTTCACCGTAGAAGCTCTGGGACTGCCGGGGAAGCTGCGATTTACACACCCGGAAGT
Source organism: Triticum urartu (assembly GCF_003073215.2). Taxonomy (NCBI): domain Eukaryota; kingdom Viridiplantae; phylum Streptophyta; class Magnoliopsida; order Poales; family Poaceae; genus Triticum; species Triticum urartu. Next base: position 7,351 of record NW_024118073.1, on the reverse strand, counting down.
AAGTACTACTCCCTCCGTCCGGAAATACTTGTCACCAAAATGAATAAAAGGGTATGTATCTAGATGTATTTTAGTTATAGATACATCCCTTCTTATCCATTTTGATGACAAGTGTTTTCGGACGGATGGATTACTAGCTAGTTCCACGCATCTCCCATTGATTCTAGCTAGTTTCATCAATACCATTTATAATTCTTGTTTATTAGTTTGATTCACCTCTATTTCTCGTAAAGTGGTTGTGGCAGGAAGGCGGGAATAATTTTTGTGGATACTACATTTGCGAGTACATCTACAACGCGGCGACCTCTAAGCGGGGCTACTCTAAAATTATGAAGTGCGTAAGCAATAATATTCACAATCTTATTTTATTACCATCATTTGTGTTGAGTTTCATTCATTTATATGTATTGACCCCCTTCTTCAAATTAGCTTTTGGCAGCTCCGGGATGAGCTCCTACCACAAGATCGCATAAAAGCAATTCAAGAGAAATTGGCGGGATTCTTTCTTGACCACGTCATAGATAAAGACAGAGAATACCATGTGGAACTTGACATCATATGCTAGGGATTGTAAGAGATCTTATATTGTATATATGTAGCTAGTAGAGTCGGATAGATGTACGAAAACTTGTTGTTTGACCAATCTCTCGGAGAAAGAGAGGTCGATCACTTCTCTTTGTATATGTTCATGACGATCTTGTGTACTTAATGGTTTCCTTCATTTGCTTACTAGCTAGCGTGTCGAGTCCTCTCTATACGTATAGTACGTAGCGTCGACCAAGCACAGAGATAAGAGAGGACACTTCGCTCTATTAGCCCTACAAAACCCCCACCCCCTTCTTTCAAAAAAAAAACCCAGCCCCTGAACTACCGACGCGTGGATGGTTTTTGGTCCCGGTTGATAGCACCAACCGGGACCAAATGACTCCCTGCTCGGGCAAGCCGCAGCGGCCACGTGGAGCTCCATTTGTCCCGGTTCGTGGGCGAACCGGGACTAAAGGTTTTGGGCTTTAGTACCAATCCTTTAGTCCCGATTTCTGAACCAGGATAAATAGGCCTTATGAACCGAGATAAATGGGCCTTTTTTTACTAGTGCGTGGATCCGGCAGTGTGGATTAAGGATTTCCTCATGCGCGTTAATATGGCCCAAGGCGATGACCCTTCACGCCGTTAAATATCTGCCTTTGAGGCTTAGAGGACGGGTGTGGCATTGGGTTAGCAGCGCTGCCAATTCAATTGACAGTTGGGAAGAACTCGAGGAGGTTTTCCAAGCTAACTTTCAAGGGATCCGTATTCATCCTCTGGACCTAACTTTCCGAGCTAACAATCCCTATGATCACTAAGTAGAATCATCATGCAACACATGATTTAGTCTTAGACGGGACTAGGAATCTATTTTTCTATTTGGTGTTTTTTTCACATATGCAGCTGAGTTCTCCTCTGAATCTAACATGTAATTGATCTGCCGTGGTTGAGCCGCTCGTGCTCTCGTTGAGGTGTGAGCCCGTTGGGTCTTTTTTTTTACAGACACAAGTGTTTATATACATGTGTATACATTCATTTCTATGAACGTACACACACACCCTATCCCTATAAGCACCTCCGAGAGACTGAGCCGGCATATCATCTTGAGATTTACGAAGTCACAGTAGGCGACGGGAACGTCTCCTTCCACTGAAAGCGCATCGTCGGAAATCCTGAAATAAATTCAGGAATAATGCGAGCACCAGAATTTGAACTCTGATGGGTTGAGAATTACCATGGTCCATCTAATCATCTCAACCACAAATTGGTTTACGAGCTCGTTGGGTCCAGTTGTGTCGCTCTGCGACTTTAGCACAACAGAAAACAGAAGTACAATACGCACCTGGCAAGCCGACATGCACGCAAATAGCAAATAGCGTGCAAGCAACACGTGCCAGCCTCGTGCACGCAAATAGCCCAACAAGGGGCACGTACCATCCACCGCCTCTCGCAACTTTTTTTAGGATAATATTGCCGCTTTATTTAATCGTATGTGTTCGGAGTTTCATCTGAAATTACATCAAGAACACAATCCGGGGTAAGCCCCAACTACATCTTACAAAATTCATCACCGACACCGACTCTCGCTAACTTATGTGCGGCAATATTAGCAGAACAACGAACCCATGAAACTTTAAAGTCGGAAAACAAAGCGAGCATGGACTTGATTTCTTGTATCCACGGCCCAGCAGATGACAGCTCCTTTTGGTGATCATTCAACATCCGGACCACATTCTGGGAGTCAAGCTCGACATGTACCTTCTCGGCGTTGATTTCCCTCGCCACCTCAAGTGCTCGCCAATATCTCCACCGCTTCAGGATCCGCCACATCCCTGAAAAAATGACAAAGCCCCGCCCGGAAAGCCCCATCATGGTCTCTAATTACCGCTCCAGCTCCTCCTGTTTTCCTCACCTTCGCGACTGCCCCATCAGAGTTCAACTTCAGCCACCCAATGTCCGGCGGTCGCCACTTCTGCTTGATCTACGGCATTGCCGGGCGCGGGTCACGACTGTGAGCCTCCTTCCATTCCTTCATATGGGCTGCTACCTTTTCTATGATTTCATGTGGTGGAGCAATCTTCTGTCCATCCCTTGCCTCGTTGCGTGCCAACCAGAGCCCGTACGCTGCCTGGATCATGGCCGCCTTCTCCTCATCCACTGCTTCTCCAAGCCACCCGAGCAGCCAGCTCGCTAACACACTCTGGGAGTCGATCAGACTCGGTGGGATTGCCACATAGACTCCCTTTTCCGAATGCAGAAGCTGCCAGAACCGTGCAGAGTGTTGACACGTCCAGAAGCGATGCAACACCGTCTCCTCCTGCCCACACGCCACACAAAAAACACCGGGTTTTATCCTCCATCGATGAAGCTTAGACCCCACCGCGAGACCATTACGAATCATTCTCCACATATTAATCTTGGCTTTGGCTGGAGCAGATGTTTCCCATAATGCCAAATATCCTCTATGATTCAAAACAGAACTCGAGGTTTCCGGCCATCCGGACCTTGCATTGTTCAAAGACATCTGAAGGTGATAAGCAGAACGCACAGTAAAGTCACCATTTTTTGTATAGTTCCAGACCGGATAATCATCGGTGCCTGGGCCTCCAATGGCGATTTGCTTGATGTCGCTCACATCATCGTCAGAGAACATTTCATGCAATTTGTTCATGTCCCATCTTCTTCCATCTGGAGTGAGAAGGTGAACTACCTTGGTCATACCTGGTACAAAAAACTGCCCCAATGGGCGCATACATCCTGCTCTCGGAATCCAATTTGCCTGGTGTATATTCACTAAAGACCCATCACCAATGCGCCATATCAGACCTTCCCTCAGCAGATCCCTTCCATGTAATATGCTCCGAAAGGTATAGGAGGTAGACGAGGTTGCAGTGGCCGTTAGGATCGAGTCGTCACTGAAATATCATGCCTTAAGCACCCTAGTGCACACAACGAAGATGGGACCTGTAGAATCCTCCACGCTTGCTTTGCAAGTAGTGCTTGATTGAAAGCCTCGGGGTCTCTAAAACCCATTCCCCCCTCCCATTTCGATGTACACATTTTCCGCCAAGAAATCCAGTGTACCTTACGTTCGCCATTCGTTGTCGCCCACCAGAATTTTGAAGAGATCGAGGTCAGATTCCGGCACATCTTCTTCGTAAGCTGAAAACAACTCATGGTGTGATTAGGTACGGCTTGTAGTCCAGACTTGATCAACACTTCCCTAGCTGCTTTTGACAGTCCTTGGCCCTTCCAACCACCTACTTTGCCTTTCGAGCTCTCTGTCACATGTTTGAAGGTCCCTTCCTTGGACTGCCCAACCAGTGTTGGCAATCCTAAATACCGCTCACTCAGAGCCTCAAAATGGACCCCCAATGCATCTTTGAGTTCATCTTTGTTCTCCTCCTGAAAACCTCTCCCGAAGGAAATAGAGGACTTTTGTAAGTGAACACGTTGGCCCGAGGCCTCCTCCTTATATCTCAACAGAATATTTTTCAACATAACCATATTATCATGCGAGCCTTCTAAGAAAACAATACTATCATCCGCAAACAGGAGGTGTGTAACTTGGGGGCCAGTGCTCCCAAACGACACTCCTTTGATGCTGCCCTCTTCTTGTGCTTTTTTGAGTAGTGTCGAGAAGCCTTCAACACAAAAGAGGAATAGGTAAGGGGATAAAGGGTCACCCTGCCTTAGTCCACGAGATGGCGAAAAACCTCTTGACAAACCCCCATTGAGCTTGACACAGAAAGTTGCCGACCTCACACATCACATGATCATATCAATCCAGCCCTGTGCAAAACCAAAGTGTTCCATCATCTGCTAAAGAAATGCCCATTCAACTCTATCATAAGCTTTCATCATGTCTAGCTTCACCGCACAAAACGGCTTCTTTCTCTTCCGTTTCCGAATTGCATGGACACACTCATAGGCCACGAGGACGTTGTTCGTAATCAGACGTCCCGGTACGAACGCACTCTGCTCCTCAGAGATAAGAATGGGGAGAATCACTTTCAGTCTATTAGCTAGAACTTTCGTTGCAATCTTGTAGAGTACGTTGCAGAGGCTAATAGGCCTGAACTGTGAGAGCAGATCAGGCGAGTTGCATTTGGGTATCATCACAATAACTATTGCGTTGAAAGCATCAGGCGCCCCAACACCATGCAGAAAATCCTTAACCGCCTGACATACATCATCTCGAACCAACGACCAGTGTCGTTGATAGAAAAGGGCTGGTAGCCCGTCCGGCCCCAGCGCCTTCGTAGGACCCATCTGAAATAGTGCTTTCTCAATTTCCTCGTCCGAGATAGGCGCCAACAGTGACCCATTCATCTCAGGTGTGACTAGCTGAACAATGTTCTGTAACACAGAATCAGCACCGTCAGAACCATCCGACTTGAAGAGACTCTCATAGAAATTGGCAGCCATGTTACGCATCTCCTCATCAACCCGACACAATGAGCCGTCCTCACGTTTTAAGGCCTTCACCGTGTTTTTGCTCTTTCTATGGGACGCTCTATTCTGAAAGTATCGCGTGTTTTGGTCGCCTGCCTGAAGCCAGTCTACCCTAGACCGCTGCCTATACAGGATTTCTTCCCTGGCGTAAATTTCCCTCAGTTGCTCCTCCAGCTCCCGGATCTCCAGTGATGATCCGTTCAAGAGGGATCTGTTTTTTGCATCAAGTAGCTGCACTTTAAGATTTTTTATCTGTCTCTGAATTGAACCAAATACCTCCCTAGCCCCGCGTTGCATGGACCCCGTCATGTTAGCCAATCTGTTCCAAACTGCACCGAGGCCTTGTTCTCCAGTACCTGCAACTTCCCATGCTTCTACTACCATCTCATCATATTTCTCGTGGCGAGTCCATGCCTCCTCGTAACGAAAAGGTCTATCCGGCCTCCTGCCAAGCAGTGGAGCCGTCTCCACCGCGTTAACTAGGAGAGCTTGATGATCTGACTCCTCCGTCAATATATGCTCAACTGTCATCTCCGGGTGTATGGATAAGAAACTGTCATTGCATGTAGCCCGATCGAGCCGAACCTGAATATTATCTTGACCATCTCGTTTATTATCCCATGTAAATGGGTAGCCCGAAAAGCCAAGATCTGCTAAGCCGCAGTCGGCGAGACAGTCTCGAAACTCTTCCATTTGTGAAAAACTCCTAGGATTACCTCCACGCTGGTCCGTTTGAAACAAAGCCTCATTAAAGTCACCCAAACATATCCATGGGAGATCATCTTGCGCCCCCAGATATTGTATTGCATCCCACAATTTCTTTCTAAGTTTCGTCTGTGGTTCTCCGTAGAATCCAGTGATCCTACAGAGCTTTCCCTCACATTCGACCTCCGCATCAGTGAAGTATTGGCACCACGGCCTCACCTTGACTTGAACATGATCCCTCCACCAAAGTGCTAGGCCACCACTCCATCCTACACAGTCGACCACCACCCCGTTTGTGAATCCCAAACTCCATTTGAGTCTGTCCATAGCGCTAGATTTCTTTTTTGTTTCACTTCAGAAAACCACAGCTGGGTTGTGGGACTGTACCAGGTCTCGTAATTCGCCGATTGTCGAGTCCAACCCCAAGCCTCGATAGTTCCAGGCCAAGAGATTCATGGCGTCCAGCGGCCCTGTCTTGCAGGGTCCGCCGCTTCGTCGTGCTGCTCTGAGATACGATCAAACATAGAAGAGTTTTTTTGCCTCGTGTCGCGAATGAAGATATCATTGCTACTGCTTTGGCCACCTTTTCCTCTCTCCCTTGAATTCATGTCCCGGGCTAACCGTAGGGCGCTGTTCTGTGTAGTGCCCGGGTCTAGGTTTCCTCACATAGTACCCCTGCCTGCGTCCTCCTTCTCTGAATTGACTAGAACTTCCAGCCTCATCTTGATAATGAGGTCCCTGCTGCTTGTATTTGTTCCTAAGCTCCGCTTGCTTTTCCTGTTGGCGCTGCCTTAGCTCAGAGCGCATAACTCTCTCCCTCTTCTGTTCCAAATCATCACGGTCCCGCTCCCGTGGTGCATCCACACCCTTCCGCTGTTTATTTGGGCTCGAGACTTCCCCATACTCTCATCTACCGCCCCCATCAGTGTGGGAAGCAGCCGGGGTAGTGAATTCACTCTGAAGATTGCGTTTGGTAGGAAGATCGCGGACTGTTCCTGACTTCCTTCCAGGAACTAAGTTCGAAGAAACGAGCAGGCTTCTTTGGTTTAAGCAATCTTGTAGAAATTTCATAGGATGGGATTTCTTTAGGAAAAAATTCCTTTAGAGCCATTTGGTTTGTAGGAATGGAATTCTATCTTTCTATTTTTCACATTTTATAGAAAAATAAATATTAGTCTAGACTCAATAAAAAAAACCTGTAATGTGAATCAAAAGGCATCTCTTTTTCTATTTCTACTTATAAAATTTGAGATACATGTCATCTTATTTTCTATAACTCTCATATCCTACAATTTTTCTATTCTATGAACAAAAGGAGACCTAATCGTCGGCCAAAAGGGCTTTCGTCATCGCAGATAGCTCTGCCCAGCTCAAGCCAAAACAGGGGACACTCGATCCGTTCACGCAGCGCAATAGGCGATGGCGGGGGTGTCGCTGCCGGGCTACAAGGAGCTGCTCGCCAGGATGGCGACGGCCAGAGAGAGGAACGGAGTTGGGTAAGCAAGCATTAGAGCATCTCCAGATGTTTTTTCGTCCGGGTGGGGTTGCGCCGGCGTAAATTTTTCCAGTCGTCTTCGCCCCAAGCATCTCTGCACCTCGACGAGGAGGACGCGTGGCGCGCAGCGAAGAAGAGACGAGCAACAAACAGGTTGACCACACGCCCCAC
>NW_024118072.1:0-8749 GCF_003073215.2 Triticum urartu | reverse complement strand
TCAGACTTCAGAGATTGGACGCGAAAATCCAATTCAGTACGCAGGCTCATATACACCCGGTCAGAAAAAAAATCAAAACAAATACTAAAAATTTCAAAGAATCCAATTTTTTTTTGTGTGATAGAAAATTGTATGCGTGAGATTCGCTCCAAATTTCAACTTATTTGGACATCTGAGCAGCTCTCAGCAAAAAAAAACAAACAAATCAAATCAGAATAGTGTATGAACAGTAAAAAAATTTACAGACCTTAAATTTGTCTTTTTTGCTGACAGTTGCTCAGATGTCCAAATGACGTGAAATTTAGAGCGCACCTCATGCATAAACTTATCTACCACACAAAAAAATGATTTTTTAAAATATTTTTAGTATTTGTTTTAATTTTTTTTCGTCGAAAGGGGTACAGATGAGCTCAGGAGCAGAAACGCCGCATTCGTCTGGGCGGCCGTTTTGTACATGCTAATATGGCCCTTTCCCTGAATGTTATGTTAAATAAAGTAACAATCTCATTGAGATCTTTGCATGCTAGTGTTCCCTGCCTTGCCAAATGTAAGCTCATTTCGTCTGTTTGTTGTGGTGTGGCACTGCTCAAAGTTAACGCCGAACTTTGTATATAAAATAATAATCTGGGACCCCCTTTTTCTCTTTGAACTGTTTAGAGCATCTCTAATACATACTATATATTACCTCAAAAATCGTCCCGACCAGTCTTGTAAAACCGTCCGTCCTCCAAATTTTTTTTACGGAGAGTTGTACGTTGCATCCACCATATTTTCAGGATTTCTCTGCGTTTCTTCTACCTCTCATGTGGTTTAGGGGGGGGGGGTGTATTTCAGCCCCAACCGCTTTCATCGCAATTGGTGCCACCTCGATCCCCGCCGCAGCAGCAGCTCGGCCGCAAGCTCGCCCCGTGCGAAATATGACCTTTGGCAGGTGCTTTTAGGGGGGTTTGCGCAATTTTGCCGAGACCATGAAGAATTTTTACGGGATATGTTCTGCTAGAACAAAAGTTATACTGTGAAAACGAGAAAAAAACGTACAAGAATTTAAAGGATCTGCTAGAGATGCTCTTACTGCCAGCTATAGCAGCAATTTTTCATTTTCTCAACTCCTCCTGCATCTTTATTCCGCTATTAATTGTACTCCAGTCAGGACGCTCACAATTCAATTCTGTTAACAAGATCATAAGGTAAACTCTATATTTCGCATAGGAAAAGAGTTTTCTCTTTTTTTGGAGTTTGTTTGCCTCTATTTCCTGCAGGAGGAATAGAAGTTTCTATTTTTCCTTCGGAGGTTTTTTCGGCCTCTAGGCGAATTATGAGGGGAACACACGTGTAATTTAGGGGATGTGGCCGTTGTATGCTGCGTCGGTGGCTTTTGTAGTTTTCTAGCCGGGTGATTTGTTTTTGTTTTGCCTCACATTGTGTTTGCAAGTGGTTCTTCCGATCTTATCCATCACCTATCAGTTCTTTACCGTCTCTCAAAGCGTTGCAGTTTTCTAGCCGCCCGATTTTATTTTATTTTGCATCACATTGTGTTCACCAGTGATTCTTTCCATCCTATATGTCACCCGTCGGTTCTCTCCTGCCTATCGAAGGCTCTTTACGAATCTCCTGCCACCGCCACACCATTGTACATCGATATTCTTCTTTCCAATGGTTCATACCTCGCCTTGTCCCCTCTCTCCCCATCGCACCGGCGGGCTTCAATCTTCCCTCGCGTGACCGAACTGGTGGCGTACAGGACCAAAGCGGCCGCCGAACCGGCAGCTCCCGGAATAGCGGCGATCAACAGCAGGTGTGCGAGGCGTATGCTATTACAGGTACATAGAAGTGTGGGCTGTGTAGCCCTTGACTGGCGTGTCGCCCAACTGTTTGGCGACAGCGGAGGTCAAGGGATTTATAGACAGCTTATGACCATGCGACTGTAAATTACACTCACAAATGGTGGTTTCTAAAACTAAACTAATTACAGGAGAGCGGTATCATGTGTGTGATATGACAAAGTATTACAGATATCTTTCTAAACTATTCTGCACATCCTTAGGTGAGAACGAACTCACATCCAGCCCATATATAGAACTAAAACACATGGTGTGCGTGGCTCCCACCAAAAACACTACCGTGTCTTGAATTTCTATTCTTGTGCGTCACAAAAAGAATAATCCTAAACATACAGACCTATTACAAGCGTTTTACGGAACCCTTCTAACTAATCCCCCCACCCCTCCCAAATTTCAGCCGGGGTGGGGCCCTCCCTCCTCTAATCTCCAGTCCTATTGGTCCATGATTAGTTAATCCATTAAACCAGTAAGTTATCCATGTAGCTCTAGCATTATTCTCATGAAAAACTACCTCTCGCTGCGGAACTTCCTTAAGCACGCTATTGCTAGGTGGTCTACGGATCTAGATGTAATTTTTATTATTTCTAGTGTTCGTTGTACGGCCATGATTAAAAATAAATAGATTGAAAGTTTTCTTGCAAAAAAAGCACGTTGTGGAGCCCTTCTTTTAGGCTTTCGGATTGGTAGGATGATGGGTTATTAAATCTTGGGATATGGGTACGTATAAATCTCAACAGTTGATCCAATAAAGGAGGCTAGGGGTGCACTGACGCATAACCCTTAAAAACCTTTTGCAACTTGAAACTCCATAAATTTCTTCCAATCTTCTTTTCTAAATTTGGGGTGGAGGCGGGGAAAAGTCCACCTGAGTTTTCATCGATTGAGATATCGACAGAATACCAGAGCTAGCTACATGTATTGGAACTCTTGACAGGGGAGTAGGAGACGAGGATATCCCTTAAAAAATTGGTTAACCGAACAAGGCTTACATATAATAAATAAATCCCTAACCACGAAAATTTTCAGGTCCACTCTGTGCCATCAAATCCCTCGCCGCCTCCAATCCCCTAGGGTCATCCAACCACCATCAGCTACGCCACAAAGTCACCCGAACGCCTCTCCGCCACCAATCCCCACTTCTACCTTCCATCCTGTAGTCCCTCCACATATGTTGGATGCGCCTTTGCATCAATAGGGCCAGTGACATCCATTGCATGCTTCTACCCTCCGCACTGCATCCCCTCCACCACCGCGTCGTTGGGTCACCGTTCACCAACCACTCCATCTTCATATTTTTTTATTGGATTACTTTTCATCCTCGACACCCTAACAATATGTTCTCCAATTTGCTTACATACCTTCTGATTTTCTTATCTTTCATGATGTTATGATTTAAGAAGCGATTTTTATAAACGTTGTTTACAACATAGGCACGCAAGCACACCACTAGTAGAAAAACGGTCAAATGTGAAGCACATTAGTGTCGGTTTAAATTTGAGCCGGCACTAATGTGACCATTAATGCCGGTTTCAACGGCTAGCCGGGCCGCTACCATTAGTACCGGTTCGTGGCCAATCTTTAGCACCGGTTCGTGCCACGAACCGGTACTAAAGAGAGTGGTGGCAGGATGTCGTCCTACATAAACTCTTCGTCCGCCCGAGCTCGCTCTGTTCTTCCCCTTTCTCCTCTCCTCTCTGTTCTTCCCCTCTTTCTCTCGAGCTCATCATACATTTTGCTCAAAATTTGTCAAGATTTAAAGGTCCCCATCCATTCAAATGATCACAAAGGTTAGCAACTTTGTCCTTTCATCTCTCATTGCTAGATTAGCTCTTGCAATGCTTTATATAGTGATTAATTTGTAAGTTTACTAACTTGAAAGGAATTATATGTGCTAGTATTTGATTTATATGCAATTTGAGGTCAAAAATAACACTTAGTTTGCATATGTAGGTGTGGTTTACTTAGTGCCTTCTAAATCTCCGTCGTAACCACCGTCGATCGCCCGCACCGTCCCGTCGCCGGCACCACCTTGTGGTGAGCCTCTTGTTCATGAATGTTTTATATAAAAAATTGATGTTTGTGTGATTTGGATATATAGTTACTCGTATAATTATCTTACCCGTACGTTGTTTGTTATAAATAGTGCCATGGTTTTGATATCCGTCCCCGTCGGCCCTCGTCCTTCTTATGATTCGGATGAGGTATATTCTCTTTTAAAACTATTTGTTGCATTTCGTGTTTATGAAAAATTATGCCCATCAAGTTGACATAGATATTTGTATGTAGGAGGTATGTGAACCGGAAATTCCAACCGACCCTATTGTCGAGAGGTTAAATTTAGTTGAAAGAGAAAATGAGGATTTGAAAGAAAAAATGAAAAGAATTAAGGGGGAGAAGATGCAATTGGAGTTTCATGTTGCCGATGTCATCGATGATCACAAGATCAAGATGGAGAAAATGCGCTTGAAGATTAGAAAGATTAGAAAATATGCCATTCATAGTGAGGCTTGGTATCATTATGTTGTTGGATCAATTGTTACCTTAGTTGCGATCTTGATCGCATTTGTTGTTGCATTTAAATGCTTTAGCTAGAGAGTTATTTGTTTGTTGCATTTAAGTGTTGTATGAACTTTATATATGTATGAACTTGTATTAATTTGGTCTTTTCGGTGTTGTGTAACGAAGATGAGCTGACAATGGATGTACGATGATCGATGCTCTCCCGAGTTCATTAATGGCGTGCAAACTTTTCTGCTTGCGGCTGAGGCAAACAAGCGGGCGGATGGTTTTATGCCTTGTCCATGTGCTGGCTATAAGAATGATCACAATTACTCTAAGTCAAGAACCATTCACGTCCACCTGTTTGAGTCCAGTTTCATGCCCCACTATAATGTTTGAACCAAACACGGAGAAAGAGGGGTTATGATGGAAGACAATGAAGAAGAAGAGGACGGCGACATCTATCCTGGCCATGGGTTCCTTGAATATGATGATACAATAATGGGGGAAGAAGCTGAGCCGGCAATGCGGGAAGAAGCTGAAGAAGAGGCATCAGATGAGCCCGCTGATGATCTAGGTCGGGCCATTGCCGATGCAAAGAGAAACTGCGCAAGTGATTTGGCGAAGAAGAAGTTGCAGCGCATGTTAGAGGATCACAAAAAATTATTTGTAGCCGAATTGCGAAGCTGACAAGAAAAAGTTGGGCACCACACTGGAATTGCTGCAATGGAAGGCAGAGAATAGTGTATCTGACAATGGATTTGGAAAGTTGCTGGTAATGATAAAGAATATGCTTCCAAAGGACAACGAATTGCCCGAGAGTACGTATGAAGCAAAGCAGGTTGTCTGCCCTATAGGGTTAGAGGTGCAGAAGATACATGCTTGCCCTAATGACTGCATCCTCTACCGCGGTGATCAGTACGAGGATTTGAATGCTTGCCCAGTATGCGGTGCATTGCGCTATAAGATCAGCCGCGATGACCCTGGTGATGTTGAGGGCAAGCGCCCCAGGAAGAAGATTCCTGCCAAGGTGATGTGGTATGCTCCTATAATACCACGGTTGAAACGTTTGTTCCAAAACAAAGAGCATGCCAAGGCGATGCGATGGCACGGAGAAGACCGTAAGAAAGACGGAAAGTTGAGAGTACCCGCTCGCAGGTCGTAGTGGAGAAAAATCGAGAGAAAGTACAGGAAGGAGTTTGCAGGTGACGCAAGGAACGCATGGTTTTGTCTAAGCGCAGATGGCATTAATCCTTTTTGGGGAGCAGAGCAGCAACCATAGCTCCTGGTATGTGACTCTGTGTTTGTATAACCTTCCTCCTTGGTTGTGCATGAAGCGGAAGTTCATTATGATTCCGGTGCTCATCCAAGGCCCTAAGCAACCCGGCAACGACATTGATGTGTACCTAAGGCCATTAGTTGAAGAACTCTTAGAGCTGTGGAATGGAACAGGTGTACGTGCGTGAGATGAGCACATGGGGGAAGAATTTGACCTAAAGGGGTTGCTGTTCGTGACCATCAATGATTGGCCTGCTCTCAGTAACCTTTCAGGACAGACAAACAAGGGATACCGCGCATGCACGCACTGTTTGGATGATACCGACAATATATATTTGGATAACTGTAGGAAGAATGTGTACCTTGGACATCGTAGATTTCTTCCGAGCAGGCATCCCGTAAGAAAGAAAAGCAAGCATTTCAAAGGTGAGGCGGATCACCGGACGAAGCCTCGCCACCGTACTGGTGCTGATGTATATGATATGGTCAAGGATTTGAAGGTAGTCTTTGGAAAGGGTCCTGGCGGACAACCTGATCCGAATGACGCTGACGGACGCGCACCCATGTGGAAGAACAAAACTATATTTTGGGACCTGCCCTATTGGAAAGACCTAGAGATCCACTCCGCAATCGACGTGATGCACGTGATGAAGAATCTTTGCGTGACCCTGCTTAGCTTCCTGGGCATGTATGGGAATACAAAAGATATACCTGAGGCACGGGAGGACCAGCAACGTATGCACGGAAAAGACGACATACATCAGGGTCATGCGAGCTATGATCTTACCAAAGAAGAGGAGGAAATCTTCTTTCAATGCCTGCTCAGTATTAAGGTAATTAAGGTACCGTCTGGCTTCTCGTCGAATATAAAGGGAATAATAAATATGGTAGAGAAAAAGTTCCAGAACCTAATGTCTCATGACTGCCACGTGATTATGACGCAACTGGTTCCAGTTGCATTGAGGGGGCTTCTATCGGAAAACGTTCGATTAGCCATTGTGAAGCTATGTGCATTTCTCAATGCGATCTCTCAGAAGGTAACCGGTCCAGAAATCATACCAACGTTAGAGAATGATTTGGTGCAATGTCTTGTCAGTTTCGAGTTGGTGTTCCCACCATCCTTCTTCAACATCATGACGCACGTCCTAGTTCATCTATGCGAAGAGATTAACGTTTTGGGTCCTGTATTTCTACACAATATGTTCCCCTTTGAGAGGTTCATGGGAGTCTTAAAGAAATATGTCCATAACCGTGCTAGGCCAGAAGGAAGCATCTCCAAGGGCCATGAAAATGAGGAGGTCATTGAGTTTTGTATTGACTTTATTCCTGACCTTAAGCCGATTGGTGTTCCTGAATCGCGGCATAAGGGCAGACTGGATGGAAAAGGCACTCTAGGAGGGGATCAAATAATATGTATGGACGGACATTCTCTCACTGAAGCACACTACACATTTCTACAGAATTCTGCCTTGGTGGCTCCGTATATGGATGAACACAAGAATTTTCTACGCTCCGAACACCCGGAGCAGTCTGATGACTAGATTACACGTGAACAACCGAGGACTTTCGCCGTCTGGTTGCAGACACATACCATGCATGACGCCTCTATTGAAGATGACATGTCCTCGCTGTCCCAGTTACCATCTTCGAATATAATGACTGTCAAAAGGTACGAGATAAATGGGAATACATTTTACACGATCGCCCAAGATAAGAAGAGCACCAACCAAAACAGTGGTGTCCGCTTTGATGCAGCAACCAAGACGGGAAATGGAACATATTATGGTTACATAGAGGACATATGGGAACTTGACTATGGACGTGGTTTGAACGTCCCTTTGTTTCGGTGCGAATGGGTCAATATGACACGAGGCGGGGTAACGGAAGACCCGCAGTACGGAATGACAACAGTGGATCTCAACAATCTTGCGTATGCAGACGAACCATTCGTCCTAGCCAATGATGTGGCATAGGTTTTCTATGGGAAGGACATATCTACCAAGCCAAGAAAAAGAAAAGATAAGGAAGTGAATACATCATACGATGAGCCAAAGCGCCACATAGTTCTTTCTGGGAAGAGAAATATCATGGGAGTGGATGACAAGACAGACATGTTAGAAGATTATGAAAAGTTTGATGCAATTGGTCCATTCACAGTGAATATTGACCCGAGCATCCAGTTAAATGATGAAAAAATTTCATGGTTACGGCGCAAAGGGACACACGCGAAGAAAAAGTTTCACACCCAAAGATCTGGGATGTGATCGGCTTCATTATCATCACTTTCTTCTGTGTTTCACACCCAGGAGGGAATCTCTGTAATAGTTAGTAGTTATGTGTTTTGGCATTTGAAATGCGAAGAAATTTTTATGTGCAAACAAATTCTTTCATGCATTTACTGATTTTTTCAGCTAAATGACCCTGAAATTGAAAAGCACTTCAAATGAACTTAGAAAAGGTTGAAAGTTGGCATGGTATCATAATTTCACCCACATAGCATGTGCAAAAAAGTACAGAGGGTTACGGCAAAAACTGGATGCACTTCGTGTACAAAATGGACAATCTCTTTCGAAGTATCAGGGTTTCGGACGGAAACTGATCTATTATAAAGGCATTTCATTTTTTAAATAACCTAAGCATTACCAAATTGAATATAATGATAAAACACACTAATATTAAACATAAGAAAAAAAAGAATCACTGAAAGATCTATTTTCAAAGTTAAGTTATTCACAAACTAGTGATTCACACAAATTTCAAATGATTCAAAATTTAAACTATTCAAATTTTAAAAATATCGGCACTAACAGAAAGTTTGTAATTTTTTGTTCCTAAAGCAAAAATATTAACAAAAAAACTCTAAATACAGTAAAAAAAACAACTCAAAAATAAATAAAGCAAAAAAATAAGAAAATAAAATAGCCCGCCTACTACGCCACAGCGGCCTGCATACGACTAGAAACCCAACCTGTTGTCCATCGGTTGGTGGCTCCAACCGGTACTAAAGGCCCATCCTATATAAGAAAACACTTTAAAAAAATCAGTTTCTCATCTGCTTCTTCTCCTCTGCCCCGTCGCCCGCCGCCCCCCATCGCCACCCCTTGTCGACGCCCCCGCCGCCGCCACCCCGC
>NW_024118071.1:0-15722 GCF_003073215.2 Triticum urartu | reverse complement strand
ATTACCATTGTACCCCTGGGGGGTAGGCCTATATAAACCCCCCAGGGCACCCATGCAAAGGGTTGGAACCCATTAGCTCTAGACCAGATCATATAGGAGGGAGAGAGCTAGCCTTGCCCTCTCCTACCTCCAGGAAACAGCTCAAGGAGCAATCGTGTAAACACTTTGCCATAGTGATCATGCGGAGACCCCGCAGAGCAGCAGTAGGGGTATTATCTCCCCGGAGAGCCCTGAAGCTGGGTAAGATTCGCCGGCGTGCATGTCTTCGCCTCATCCCGTTTCCAGGCACCGGCGACGTTCTACTCGCCCCCACCATGATAAGCCATCCTTTGGCATATGTCGCACCCAACCCCCGACAGACAGAGAACCAGCTTCACCCAATCTAACCCCAACCCTAGCAGATAGTAATCCAGCTCCTGTTGACACAACACCATCTCCATCACAGAGCTCCCAAACAAGAGCAGTTACTAAGGCATCTCTAGTGCCCAAAGCGCCAGTACTACCACGGTGAACCCCAACTCCACCAGTTAGTACACCTATTCCTGTGGAGGTTGCACAACCAGCCATTCATAGTTTAGCATCTATCGCATTTGATGCTGTTAAATCCTATGTGCGTATCTTCCCATCATGGAAATATTATGCTGAAGATGAAGGAAAATGCCAGTTGCAGGTGTTTGTCCAGGAGTTATGTGTAAGTAATGTTATTCATGGCCATTACTTTGCTTTGTCCCATACATTCTACCTCCATGATGGTTATAATACAGTAAATTTTCCCATTTTTCTCTATAGATTAGGACCAATTTGGAAACTCAGGATGAGGTAACCTGTGCTAATACCTCTTCTATCTTCAAGAATGCTTGGTGGTAGTATCGGACTTACCTGAAGAAAACGCACTTCATTGGCAAAGAAACTCATCAAATTCCCTTACGTTCTCCTGAGACACATTTATTGGACGATGACTGGGAACGCCTTGTTTTTTGCTGGTCCCGAACCAAGAATGTGGTAAGGTCTATGAGCTTATTTTATTTTAGGTACTATATGCTTGCGTCTTATTGTACTCTGTTCATGTAGAACAAGTGCTTAAACCTGAAGAACAACTGTTCTCATTTAAGATTTCATTGCTATCGTGCATACTGCTTTGCTCTTGTATCACTGTATTTACTCATACAAACTTATTTTTAAATTGAACTTTCCAATGGAAACTCCAATGGCACAACAGGCATATTTACGCATGTTTCTTTAACAGGTTTGCTCTTATAAATAGCTATGTTGATTTCAATTTCAATTGTGTATACAGTTGACTTCTCATATCATGCACATTACTAGCATCATAACAGGGCCAATAGTGTTGTTGTACATGTAGACTCGTGGTACCCATCTGAAATCTTGTTGTGTCGTTTAGTTTCCCATGCTTTGTATTCTTTTAGTGCTGCTTTCTTTTGAACTGGTATGATTTGAACCGTGTCTCTATTTTGATTTGGCAAGACAATGCAGTGACCATAGGACATAGATATATGTTTGTTTGATGCTTTTATAATGTACTACTTGGCAATAGAAGACTTGGTAGTTTAACCTTGTCCACCTTACTAATGAACGGGTTCACCGAAATGAGTTTCATATACTAGTACATGCTAAACCTGTTATGTGTCTGCTTGTTTCTTCTTTTAGAATGCTGACAAAATATTGGGGAAGAGTGCCTTATTAAGCAATGATAACGGAAGTAATGCAGATAAGGTTCAGGATCGTGAGACATCCTTGTTGGTCTCCAAAAAAGCTGATAAAACAGCTAAGGAAAACTATCTTGAAGACAGTGAGGCAACCCCAAAGTCTTTTCTTGTTTTACTGTTTGAGTTACTGGCCACTACCGCTTGCACAAGCTATTCAAACTCACTGTCTGAATCAGTTCGGTTTCTTGAGTCTCAACTACAAGATGAAAGACATTGATCAGCTATGCTGCGACAAGAAGCAAAAGGACCACGGAAGTCCCTGGAGCATTCAGATGCATACTTTTTGGTGCAACAGCAAGCGTTGGAGGATTTTAGCGCCAAACAGGACAAAGCTAATAAGCTTGCTAAGCTTATTGCCAGCATGGTGGATACCCAGGATAACGTTTCTTGAGCTCTTCTGAAGTTGTTTCAGTTATGTACTTGTTTTGCTTCCGCGTTTATTTGCACTGGTGGCCAATTTTGACGGCCAGTGTATGTAATATGCTGTTTTGTTCCCTATATTTGCACTGGTGGCGAACTTTGATGCCCAGTGGATGTAATATGTGTAATAGCTGTAATAGGCTAGCGTTAGTTGCTTGCTTATTTATTTCCTTATTGTCTTGTTTAGTTGTTTGCTTGTAGTCACTGCAGTTCTTTTTCTTTGTTTTTCTAGTGGCCACAATAACCTATTTTTGGTAACTAGGCCACAACAATCATGGCAACACACGGACTGTTGTAATCATGGGCCTCCTGCAGGCCGTAGGATCCATGGGCCTTCTACGGGCCGTAGGATCCATGGACTTTCTACGAGCCTTATGATCCATGGGCCTTCTACGGGGCGTAGGGTCCATTGGTCTTCTACAGGGCGTATAATCATTTCGCCAAACATGGGTCGTACTATTCGTGGACCATAACGGGCCGATAATAGGCCATATTTGATAATGCTATGAAAACAGCCCAACGGGTTAACGGGCCACAAACGGGCCCAATGTAAACACGGGCTGAATTTGGCCCACAAACGGAACAGGCCAGTAACGGACCATAACTGACCAAATTCTAGAAATGAGCCCAAGAATAAATGGGCCCTTAGAAGGCCGAAAGTTAACACGGGCTGGAAAGGGCTAACGGAATAATGGGCCGTTAATGGGTATAAAGTGATACACTGTTCATTATGGACCAGTTTCATCTCGGGCCTTCATTGGGCCCATAGTTACGAAGGGCCTCATATGGGCCGAAAGACATCATGGGCCATACATGGGACGGAAGTAACAACGTGCTGGAATCATATTGGACGGCCCAGATGAAGCTACTGGGCTTAATTCCGATAGGTCGTAAAGGGCCGGGAAATAGCGAGCCGTAAATGGGCGATATACGAACATGCCGTTAACAGGCTTTCCCTGGGCCGGCCCATTACCTTTTGAGCAAGTCAAACGGATCGGCCTTTGCACCGAAATGGGCCTCTATTGGGTCGTGCCACGTGTCGACGTATCATAGGTGCCTCCTGTCCAATGAATGGATGACATATGTCCCAACGGTGAGCCAACACGTGTTTCCTCTAGCCAATGACAATTTTACACGTGGAAAATCCTGATTGATCCGGGCTGTTAACGAGTTATTGGATCAAAAACCGGACCTGATAGCGTAAGGCGACCCGTTACGGTGGATGCCACGTGTTGGTCACCCTTGACGAAAGCACTTCTATGACGCGCGATTTATCATCATGGAAGTTGACACTTCCGTGATGATAATTTTGGTAATGTCATGGAACACTTCTACGACAACACAGGTATGACTATCTTGATTCTTTCATAAAATTGTCATGGATTTACATGCATGACAAAAAACGTGGCCTACTGTGACAAACACGTATCATCACGGAAGTGTCTTTTTTGTAGTGATCACGGAGGGGTTCATCATCCTCATTGGTGCCTCTCCGATGATGTGTGAATAGTTCATTGTAGACCTACGGGTCCGTAGTTAGTAGCAGCTTCATCTCTATCTTTTGATTCTCAATACAATTGTTCTTGGAGATCTATTTGATGTAACTCTTTTTGCGGTGTGTTTGTGGGGATCCGATGAACTTTGAGTTGATGATCAGATCTATTTATCCATGAAAGTTATTTGAGTTTCTTTGATCTCTTATATGCATGATTACTTATAGCCTCATATTTCTTCTTCGAATCTTTGGTTTAGTTAGGCCAACTAAATCGATTTTTCTTGCCATGGGAAGAGGTGCTTTGTGATGGGTTCGGTCGTGCAGTGTTCTTTCCTAGTGACAGAAGGGGCAGCAAGACACGTATTGATCGTTGCTATTAAGGATAACAAGATGGTGTCTATTCCTACATGAATAGATCTTGTCTACATCATGTCATCGTTCTTATTGCATTTACTCCGTTTCTCCATGAACTTAATACACTATATGCATGCTGGATAGCGGTCAATGTGTGGAGTAATAGTATTAGATGCAGGAAGGAGTCGGTCTACTAATCTTGGACGTGATGTCTATATAATGATCATTGCCTAGATATCGTCATAATTATTTGAAGTTGTATCAATTGCCGAACAGTAATTTGTTTACCCGTCGTATGCTATTTTTCTCGAGAGAAGCCACTAGTGAAATCTACGGCCCCCGGGTCTAATCTTTATCATATTTGCTTTGAGATCTATTTTTATTTGCTTTTGTTTTCAGATTTATTATTCTATAAACCCAAAAATACCTTGCTGCACTTTTTTCTTTATTTATTTTATTTTGTTTTATCGCAAGATCTATTTATCCAAAATCATACAAACCAATCTATCTTTTACCCGAGAGGGATTGACAACCCCTCTTACGCGTCGGGTTTGCAAGTATTTGTTCTTTGTGTATAGATACCGTTTACATAGTGTTGCTTGGTTCTCCTACTGGTTCTATAACCTTGATTTCATAACTGAGGGAAATACCTACCGTAGTTGTGTTGCATCATCCCTTCCTCTTCAGGGAAATACTAACGCGGACACAAGCCATCACGGTCCAAATCCGATCTTGCAAAGCTAACCATGCAAAGAATTTGATTTTTGGGGGGCGCCCAAACCTTCCAGACCATGAAATCCATGGGGGGAGTCAACCCAAGGAACTGATCCTTGTAAGTAGTGTTCGCCGAGTAGATCCCATCATTCGAGTGCTTCCAAACAATTTCATCCTCAATATGTGCCTCAAGGCGGAAGTCATGAACGAGCATCTAGAGAGTGAAGAATTCCATTGATGTGGGCGCCAGTGATGATGGCTGGGAGATTGATCTTAAGGATCCAAGCACTCCCATAGAAGGCCTCCCGCACCTTCCAATTTTTTCTCCTTGATGCTTCGTGAATTAGTGGGGCGATGTCCTTGGGTTTGCACCCAAGCAACTAGGGGGCATCCTAGAAAGGAGTTTTGGCGCCATTCCCAATGGTGATTGTGGTGGAGGAATAGATGAAATCGAGGTCCTCCTCGGTGCATGGGTTACCAAGCCCTACCCAAAGTTTGTTTGGCTCTTTCCACTCGTACCAAGGCCATCTTAGCCGCAACGCCCCTGCAAACTTATCGGTGTTAAGCACCCAAGACCATGGTATTCGCGTGGTCGACACACTGTCTCCCAATTGGCCTTGCACTTGGCACCGGTCTTTTTGTCTGATCCAGACCAAGGAAAAGCCCTCTCAATCTTGTTGAGGTTTTGCAAAGAGCTCGGTGGAACGATGAGAGGCATGATGGAGTACACTGCTTGAGAGAAGATGACTGATTTAACGAGAGCTGTGTGCCTGATAGTGGTGATGTTTTGCCCCTCCCAAGTGACCAATTTGCCCGCCACTTTTTCTTCAAGGTATTGGAAGTCAACCTTCTTAAGTTGCCACACAGAGAGTGGGAGACCCAAATATTTCATAGGGAATGAAGCTCTAGTTGTCGGCATGCCATGAAGGATGTGTCCCAGGTTGAGATGATTGCATCGAATGGGTGCCACCGAGCTCTGACAGAAGTTTGTACACAGGCCAGTGACCTCTCCGAAGCCCTTGAGGATGACATAGAAGTTTATAATATCCCTTTTAATAGGGGCCAGGAATACTGCCGCATCATCCGCATAGAGTGAGGTTCTCATCGTGGCACCCCGGCCACGAATCTTGTGAAGGATGCCTTTACGGGTGGCCAGGTCGAGGACATGTTGAAGGGGGTCAATCACAAGGACGAAAAGTAGGGGAGGCATCAGATCCCTTTGTCGAAAGCCCCGTCCATGTTTGATGGGAAGGCCAGGTAACCCATTGAGAAGAATGCACGAGGATGATGAGGAAAACACGCTGTCACCCACGTTCGGAACTTGTTTGGGAATCCCTTACATTGCAACAGATCAAGGACATATTCCCACTTGACCGAGTCAAAGCCTTTTTGATGTCGAGCTTGAAGAGTAAGGCGTGGGTCTTGCATTTGTGAAGCCGGCGGGCAAAGTTCCAAACATACACAAAGTTGTCATGAATGCTTCTCCTTTTTATGAATGCACTCTGGTTGTTGGAAACAAGCGCATCCATGTGAGGGGCAAGCCTTAAAGAGAGGACCTTCGCAATGATTTTGGCGACGACGCGACTGAGGCTAATGGGCATGTAGTCGGAAATGCCTTCCGCACCCTCCTTTTTTGGTAATAGCACGACATTGGTGGAGTTTAGCCATTGAAGATTGGAGCTGTTGAGGGAGTCAAAACCCTGGATGGCCCTCATGATATCACGCTTGATAAAACCCCAACACTTCCTGAAAAAGATGACAGTGAAGCCATCCGGTCCGAGAGCCTTGTCACTAGGCATTTCCTTAATTGTGTTCCAAACCTCGTCCTCGGTGATGGGCGCATCAAGGTCATGTAAGTCATGTTGCTCACAAGGGAGCTCATCCCAATTAAAATCCTTGTTGCTCAAGGCCCCTCTTCCCATAACCTCGGTGAAGTGGTGAAGTATAATCTTCTCTTTTTCCCGTGTTCGGTTATCCAACCATGCCCATGCTTGATCCTATGAATGTGATTTTTTTTCTTCTCCATGCATTGATGCGGCGGCGGAATTTTTTTGTGTCTACGTCGCCATCTTTCAACTTTGCAATCCTCACACATCGGCTTTTCCTAGCCCTTTCTAGCAACACCATGCTGACCACTCTCCACTTAAGGCGGGAGCGGAGGTCAATCTCGTCGGGGGAGAGTGGACGCAATTCTTACGCAATGTCAAGGCAAAGAATGACGAGCAGAGCCGCATGAAGATGAACTTTTGCCTTCGAGAAGAGCTTCTTGCTCCACTCGGCGTCATGGCAAAGAATGACGAGCAGAGCCGCATGAAGGTGAACTTTTGCCTTCGAGAAGAGCTTCTTACTCCACTCGGTGAGACGGAGCACGGTTTTCTTCAACTTGTGGTGCAAGACTTGAAAGGGCTCTGAATGGTTCGCTCGCTCATTCCACGCCTTCCGCGCCACGTCAATAAACCCAGGCAATGAGACCCAGAAGTTCTGAAACTTGAAAGACCGCGGCCCCTTGTCATCGACGAGCAAGAGAGGGCAGTGGTCAGAATGACGACAAGGCATGTAGAACATGTGTATCGGATGTTGTATCCCATTCAACATTACAAAAGAAGTCTAGCTTGCATAGAGTCGGGTTCACCCTCTCATTACTCCAGGTGAAACATCTATTTTGAAGGACTGCAAAGCGGCACGAAACCGGTTAATTCTGCTCCGGTTGATGTTTCTTTTGTTCTTGTCCCTAGCCCGATAGATCTGGTTGAAGTCTCCGGAGGCCAACCAAGCCACCCCACGCAGCGGTTTATGGCTAATCAACTGGGCAAAGAAGGCATCTTTACAAGTAGAGACGGTAAGTCCATAGATGTGACCTTAAAGCAGACATTTGTTTTGTGGATCCGAACCATGGCTGAGGGACAGTAGGTCAAGGCGACAACGTTCTTCACATCCAGGAGGTTTGCGTCCCATAGCATAAGAATTGTTTTGAATCAGAATGATCGAATCCTTTGACCGATGGTTACAGGCCCCCTTTTATATGTCCCGAAGAGACACGACGATCCCTCGAGGAGGCGTCGGTTCCAGGAGATCGAAGGGAGACGTCGGTTGCGGGACAAACCACAACGACGGTTTTGGTCAAGGGGAGATTTTCCCCTAATTACAGAATTATTTTTAACACTCCCCCTAATCTATGCTTGACCATGTAGATCATCTTCACGATTGTCCGGGAAGCTCTATCATCTTAAAAGATTCTCCTTCAAAAGTTCTTCATAAAATCTTTGATGAGATCCTGAAACATATACTCACAAAGAAAGATAGCATAATGTGATGTCATTAAAACGAGGATATCTCAAGAAGAGACTCCCCCTGACACCTGCAAGTCCCTAAGTCTTCGCATACCAATTCCATGAACACATTTCTGGAATGTAGAATTTGGTAGAGACTTGGTAAATAAATCAGCAAGGTTGTCGCATGATTTGACTTGCAGAATGCTTATTTCCCCGCTTTTTTGAAGATTATGGGGAGAAACCATTTAGGAGAAATATGCTTTGTGATATTACTCTTGATGTATCCTGTTTGCATCTGCGCAACACAGGCCGCATTATCTTCGTAGATAATGGTAGGTGATTTTATCGAACCCATTCCACATGACTGTTGTATGTGGTTTATCATTCTGCGAAGCCATACACATTCGCATGTTGCTTCAAATAATGAAATTATTTCAGAATGATTGGTAGATGTTGCCACCAGAGTCTGTTTCGAAGACTTCCATGATATAGCAGTGCCACCATGTAGGACAACGAAGCCGGTCTGAGATCTGGCATTATGGGGATCAGACAAATAGCCGGCATCTGCATATCCAATCACATCAGAGTCCTGATTTTTCTAGCACTGGAAAAATAGGCCAAGATCCTTTGTGCCTTGGAGATATCGAAAGATATTCTTCACTCCAGACCAATGACGTTTGGTGGGAGCTGTGCTATGTCTAGCAAGTAGATTCACTGCAAATGCAATATCAGGTCTTGTGCAATTTGCAAGATACATAAGCGCTCCAACAGCACTAAGGTATGGAACTTCAGGTCCCAACACCTCTTCTCCATCATCCCTTGGTCTGAACGGATCTTTCTCTACGTCTAGAGATCGAACCACCATGGGAGTTTTAGATGGATAGGATTTGTCCATATTGAATTTCTCCAATATTTTCTGGATATAGGAAGATTGGTGTACCATGATTCGTGAGGGAAGATGCTCAAGTTGAATACCTAAGCAAAATTTGGTTTTACCCAAATCCTTCATCTCAAATTCCATCTTTAGTTGATTGCATGCTTCATCAATGTCTGGTGTGCTGCCAATGATGTTGAGATCATCAACATACACAGAAATGATGCAAAATCCTGTAGAGGACTTCTTGATGAAAACACATGGGCAATCAGCACTATTGGAGTAACCTTTCCGAAGAAGGAACTCGCTGAGTCGGTTGTACCACATCCGTCTCGACTGCCTTAAGCCATATAGTGACTTATTTAGCTTTACACAATACATGTTGCGTTTTGCATTTTTATTCGGGACAGAGATTCCATCAGGAACCTTTATATATATGTCCGAATCTAGTGACCCATAAAGATATGCGGTCACGACGTCCATCAACTGCATAGATAGACGATTTTGCACTGCCAAAGCTATAAGATATCGGAAAGTGGTTGCACTCATTACTGGAGAATATGTTTCAGTGAAATCAATGTCGGGTTTCTGCGTGAAACCATGTGCTACGAGCCTTGCTTTATATCTCACCACCTCATTGTTCTCATTCCGTTTCCGGAGAAAAACCCATTTGAATCCCACAGGGAAAACACTGGGAGGTGTAGGTATTGCTTCAGTGAATACCTTTCTTTTGTTAAGCGAGGCAATTTCTGCTTGGATTGCATCCTTCCATTTAGGCCAGTCGGAGCGCTTTTGGCACTCAACGATAGACCTTGGATCATGATCAGTGAGAAGGGTATCTGCAATCTTTTCAGCAAAATATATGTCGACAGTCGTAGTCTTACGGTCAAATGATTCTCCAGAATCAACATAGTTGATGGAAATTTCCTGCACCCCTAGTGACTCTTCGTGATTTCCCAATACGATCGAGTCTGGGTGTTCCGATGTCCCAGTCAGTTTTTGCACACTGGAACTGGGTTGTGGAGGTTGCCCTTCCACTGGGTGTATACTTCCCATCAGGTGTTTGTCAACGTTGAGTTGACCTGCATTTACTGACTCCGAGATTTTTCTCCTCGATTTCCTTTGCTGCTTGCTAGAAACATGCTCCGGGTCAGAGGCCGTACTACTCCCCCTCTTTTTAGGGATAGAGAGTTGAATGGTTTTTATTGGTACCTCCACTCTTTCTGGCACGTTTCTGGCCGGGTTTAAGGATTTTGTAACACCTTTCAAATCAGTAAATGAATCTGGCAGATTATTTGCAAGATGTTGCAAATTAATGATCTTTCGAACTTGAAGTTCGGTCTCATGGGTACGTGGATCAGAGGATGAAATGGAATGAGCATTCCAATCAATTTCCGGGCATTCTTTCTGGTACTTGAAATCTCCCCCTAATGCCGGAAAATGTTCCTCATTAAATATGCAATCCGCGTGACGGGTTGTGAACATCTCCCCAATCAGGGGTTCCAGGTACTTAATAATCGACGGCGATTTGTACCCCACATAGATCCCCAACTTCCTGTGTGGGCCCATAGATGTCCGCTGTGGTGGTGAGATCGGGATGTATGCAGCACATCCGAACTTACGCAGATGGGAAATGCTTGAAGGATTTCCACGTACCAATTCCAGAGGGAAAGAACTGTGATATGCAGTTGGCCTCAATTGTATCAAGTCAGCAGCGTGCAAAACAGCGTGGCCCCAACAAGAGATTGGCAAGTTGCAATTCGTCAACAAAGGTCTTGCAATGAGTTTGATCCTCTTAATCAATGCTTCAGCCAAACCATTTTGTGTATGGACATATAGAACAGAGTGTTGAACTTCAATCCCCAAAGCCATGCAATAATCATTGAAAGCACGTGAAGAGAATTCTGCAGCATTGTCCATTCGAATTGACTTAATTCGACTTTTAGGATAATGGGCTTGCAACTTAATGACTTGCCTCATTATCTTGGCAAATGCATGGTTTCGTGTGGATAGAAGACACACATGTGACCATCGTGTAGATGCGTCAATCAGAACCATGAAATACCGGAAAGGTCCAGACGTGTGGATAGAAGACACACATGTGACCATCATGCTGATAACGTATTTTGAATCAGAATGATCGAATCCTTTGATCGATGGTTACAGGCCCCCTTTTATATGTCCCGAAGAGACACGACGATTCCTCGAGGAGGCGTCGGTTCCAGGAGATCGAAGGGAGACATCGGTTGCGGGACAAACTGCAACGACGGTTTTGGGCAAGGGGAGATTTTACCCTAATTACAGAATTATTTTTAACAAGAATGCCTCCCCTAGTTCCATTTGCCGGCCGTTGCGCAAGAAACAATTGGTGTACTGGCGTTTCACCTTCAGTCGTCAGAGGTTCTCTGCAGGTTTGTCATCGTCGCAGCCGCTAATTTAGCTTTGCAAGAGATTATAGATTCTGTCTAAATATAGAGAATAACAGAAATGGTGGACTACTGATTGGCCACTTCATGCATCTGTAGAGAGTTTATTTGTGTGAGGCTCAACCTTCCGGCTGATTAGCTATTTGGCTTGACCTGACCGCCGGTTGGAGCAGCGAACCCCGGGCAACCCAATGTAGAGCTCCGTCTCCACGTCCTCGTCGCTCGGTACCGGTTCCTGCTCTGGTGCCAGCTGGCCACGTGGTTGCAGGGGCGTGACGCAGTTCAGGGCAGGAACCACCAGCGAAGCCTCAAGATCGCGCTGCTGCAGCGACAAGATCGACGTCAGTGACTTGGTAGAATTCCATACATAATACATGATGGGTGCGAGACTAATTTGCTATGTTCTCTGTCTCTTGCATATAAGATATCAGGTACTCTGCAGTTTTACTTGCAAACAAAGTATAAGAAGTCATCACCTTTCCACGCAAGTCTTCGTTGTCTTTGAGAAGCGTCCTCTCCTGAACATAGTACAAGAAGCATGCAGAATTAGTTGGCGTGTGTACTGTGAGTTATTTATGTATATAGGCTGCTGTAAGAAAAGAAAAAGGCCATAAGTTAGTCTGGCCTTTGGGGTTATGCATCAGTTGGAGCCTTGGGGGTATACCTTTTCTTTCAGGTTAGCTATCTGCTGTTCGAGCACCTGGGTCTGATGGCAGTGGAGTCAACACATACACAGATTCAGGTTAGTTTGTGTAAAATTGAGCAGCTCACCTGTTTTATAGCAATTCAAGAGTTTTTGACTAGCCAACCTTCTTTCCTCTGATGATGCGGAGACTCTTCTCAATATTTACTTCCAGACAGTTCAGTTCTTCAGCAGAGCACCCTCCTAAATTCTCACCCAAGATCTTTCTGCACCTCATATAATTAAGCATTATTTTTGGCTGTTTACGTATAATCTAGGCTTCAGAAAGTGACAAGATTGCTTACAGCCTCGAAACTTCAAGAGCTTCAAGTTTCTTTGCCAAGCTTACAGTATCGGCTTTGACTTGCTACAGTTCAGAATCCAGATGATTCAGCATAAGAATGTGTGTCGTCACATCACATGCCATACTATAATGCCCAGAGCTAACATTTAAGTCCTTATTATACTGAAAACTAATGGGCAGTATATAACTACATATCATGTTTTTGCTATTAGCATGTGTCCATGTGATATTGCAATAGTGAGCTGGCATAAGTTAGTTGCAACAAAGCTATAGCTCCTGATTTTTAATTGGTTAAATGAAGAATTGCACAATCTTTGAGGGTTTAGATGCACGACCATTCTATTAACATTTGTTTTGCTGTATTCATTGAAGGTGTAGAAGAGTATCCAGTCATTGGTCAACATGACAAATACAGTATTAAAGAGAGCATATTGTGATCATGTTCCTACATTATAAGGGTCGTGCATGTTTTAATTTAGCTATTACGTATCAATTGAATATACAGTGGCGTGTATCAATATATTTAGTTGTCACGCAGGTCATTGACAAATTAATATACTGATGTAAGATACAAGCAAATTGCATCACTGCTATACTGTGTTATGGCTATATTCTGAAAAAGAAGGCCTTAATATATACAAAATGGAGATGTACTATAACTTGATATCACTTGCCAGATATTCACATGATTGTAATGGATTATTCAAGTCTTAATCAACAAAAAAGTTGACATATTAGGATCTTCACCTGTATATCTGGCTGTACTGTCTTGTTATTAACATTATTATCCTTCCTATAAGCCTTATAGCGGTCAATCGATTTCTGCAAGCTGAATCACACATATAATAAGAAAACTAAAGTTAGAACTTAAAAATTATTTTTCTGACAAAAGAAATAAAGATGTTACACATATTTTCTTGAGCGCCAAGAATGCAATCTTTTGTCAGAGGGATCAAGGACATCAAGATATATGTTGGAAATGATAAATACTTCTGAAGGACAAATAAAAACGATAATGAGATATTGAATATAAAACGCCAAGAATGCAGTGTCTTGTCAGAGAGTTCATGAACATCAAGATATGCAAACAATATTGGAAATGATATTTAGTTTTCAAGAAAAAATAAGGTCAATAATGAGATGCTAAAGAGTGTAACATCTGGCTTAAGCTATCCTTCTTATGACGTGTGTCATTTTCATGTTGATGTTTTAAGCCATACAAATTACTCCATAATCAACGCTGGTACTCCCTCCGTTCCAAATTACTCGTCGCAGAAATGGATGTATCTAGAACTAAAATACATCTAGATACATCCATACCTGCGACAAGTAATTCGGAACAGAGAGAGTACATGCTAACTCTCAAAATGGTGTTGGTGATTGTCACAACCTAGATTACGGTGGGGATAATCGTGGGATGTTGGAGGGCGGGGGGAGAGGCTGTTTGGGCTCTGGCTTATTTCTTACTCCCTCCGTTCCGAATTACTCGTCCAAGAAATGAATGTATCTAGATATATTTTAGTTGTAGATACATCCATTTGTGTGACAAGTAATTCCAAACGGAGCGAGTAGATACCAGATTACTTGGCATAGCTGCTCGCAACTACAGTATGTAGGAAGGAACGATCCAATCTAGTAAAGAAAAAGGAACGACCCTAACAGAATCCAAACTAACCAAATTAACAAGACTTGAAGCTCTAGATAACATTAATCTTAGGATTTAGCTCTTGATGATGGTTTGGCAGGTCCTGGACTTTGTAGTGGTGGTAGTGATATAGTTACCGGATTAGAAGAGGCGTCGAACTCCGAATCTCCGATCCCCATCGACCTATCCAGATCGGGGTTCGAATTCGCCCCGACCGTCCTGTGCTCGCTCGCCGATTCGCCGAATCCACAATCGATTCGAAATAGAGCGCTCACTCCTCTGCCCATCGGTGTACGAGGAACACGCGATGGGGCGGGGGATACTCGTTGGCCGGCGCGAGGCAGCGGCTGAAGCATCGGTGCTGGAGACCTGCGCACAGATGGGTAGGTACGTCCGGTGGTTCTCGCGGAGTGAGGGGTGGCCAGGAACTTGAAGTTGGAGGAAGAGGTGGCGGAAAACGGGAGACGGATGTTTGTGTCATGGTGGCGGCCATGGCGCTGTAACTGCGCGTAGCGAGAGTGCAGGGGTTAAATCTCACTTTCCCCATTTTTTGATACTCCCTCCGTAAGACTAGCCACAATGGAGAGTAACATATACTAATAACATACACATATCCTTAAACTATATTACTATCTTCATAGTGGATAGTAACATAAATGTGGTAACATGCAAATCTCCATTTATTATGTTATAAACTTATATTGCATTGAGACATGTGATGTTATAGTAACTAGCTAAGTTACTACTACTACCTCTTTCCTCATTAACTCATTGCCACATAAGCAAATTTGCTGAGTTGGACTCGATGTTACTACTGAAGTTACTCCCACTATGAGTAGTCTAAGAAAACATATGTACTACCTTGGTCTTTGATTTATTGGTTCTCTTAGTAATTTGTGCCAAACTTTAATCTTAGATTTAACTAACAAAATGTTAATGCATATCTAAAAAATGATATCATTGAAAACTATATTCAAATACGGTAATTTTTGTGACATGCACTAAAATTTTGTTAGTTAAATCTATGATCAAAATTTAGTACAAAATACGAAGGAGACAGATAAATCAGGATGGGGATAGTAGTACGATTTAGACATAGGGTCTGTCCCGCTCCCCTCAAAAAATTTAGGCATATGATTTTCCTTTTATCGAGTTTAGGATCTTCCATTGTTGTTAACTATGTGTTCTATATAGCTATAACCGTGTTGCCAATCGAAAACCGTGAAATCGCCAACCTAATCTCTTATTCGCAAATCAGAGATGTATAACCCCTAAGAAATCCCATTTGTATGAGGTAGCGAATTACGAACCACGAGCTCGAATCGTGAATAGAGCGAATCATGAATCTGGTAACTACCGCGATACTGCTTGCCCGCACATGGCACTACTCCTCCCTTCAACAAGTAGCTCGTCCTCAAGCTTGAAAGTGATCAACATTGAAATTCTACCATGTTTTCCCAAGAAGCTTCAGAAGCAGCAGCTCCTTCCGAATGACTAGGAGGTGATGGAATGACCCTTCCATGATCTATCACGGGTCGAGGAGGTACAGGTTGTGATTCACCATGGTAAACCTTTAGGGCATCTTCAGCCCCGCCCCCAGGAAGGCCTCCCCAGGCGATTTTTTCGTGCCGGCGCCGAAAAAACGGCCCGGTCGCGCCCCAGGAGCCCGATTTTCGCCGGCTTGGGCCGAAAACAGCGCCGGCGGACCCAGGCCGAACCCGGCGCGCTGGGGGCGCCCCGGGGTGCCGGGGCGAACTGTTTTGGCACGAAACAGCCGCGGGCCCGCCGCATCAGCGACTCTAACCCCTT
>NW_024118070.1:0-19599 GCF_003073215.2 Triticum urartu | reverse complement strand
TGAGAATAATGGTTTTCTATTTATATGAGAGATATGTTTTATGGTCATGCTCCGATGGTGAATGGTTTATTCTTAATGAATCTCGAGCGTAATGCTACACATATTCATAGTGTGAGTACCAAAAGATGTAAGGTTGATAATGATAGTCCCACATACTTGTGGCACTGCCGCCTTGGTCACATAGGTGTCAAACGCATGAAGAAGCTCCATGCTGATGGACTTTTAGAGTCTCTTGATTACGAATCATTTGACACGTGCGAACCATGTCTCATGGGTAAGATGACCAAGACTCCGTTCTCAGGAACAATGGAGCGAGCAACCAACTTATTGGAAATCATACATACTGATGTGTGCGGTCCAATGAGTGTTGAGGCTCGCGGTGGCTATCGTTATGTTCTCACCCTCACTGATGACTTGAGTAGATATGGGTATGTCTACTTAATGAAACGCAAGTCTGAGACCTTTGAAAAGTTCAAGGAATTTCAGAGTGAGGTTGAGAATCAACGTGACAGGAAAATCAAGTTCTTGCGATCAGATCGTGGGGGAGAATACTTGAGTCACGAATTTGGCACACACTTAAGGAAATGTGGAATAGTTTCACAACTCACGCCGTCTGGAACACCTCAGTGTAATGGTGTGTCCGAACGTTGTAATCGCACTCTATTGGAAATGGTGTGATCTATGATGTCTCTTACGGATTTACCGCTGTCATTTTGGGGCTATGCTTTAGAGACTGCCGCATTCACTTTAAATAGGGCTCCGTCGAAATCCGTTGAGATGACACCGTATGAATTATGGTTTGGGAAGAAACCTAAGCTGTCGTTTCTAAAAGTTTGGGGATGCGATGCTTATGTCAAGAAACTTCAACCTGAAAAGCTCGAACCCAAGTCGGAAAAATGCCTCTTCATAGGATACCCTAAAGAAACTATTGGGTATACCTTCTACCTCAGATCCGAAGGCAAGATCTTTTTTGCCAAGAATGGATCCTTTCTAGAGAAAGAGTTTCTCTCGAAAGAAGTAAGTGGGAGGAAAGTAAAACTCGATGAAGTATTACCTCTTGAACCAGTAAGTGGCGCAACTCAAGAAAATGTTCCTGAGGTGCCTGCACCGACTAGAGAGGAAGTTAATGATGATGATCATGAAACTTCAGATCAAGTTGCTACTGAACTTCGTAGGTCCACAAGGACACGTTCCGCACCAGAATGGTATGGCAACCCTATCTTGGAAATCATGTTGTTAGACAATGGTGAACCTTCGAACTATGAAGAAGCGATGGCGGGCCCAGATCCCGACAAATGGCTGGAAGCCATGAAATCCAAGATAGGATCCATGTATGAAAACGAAGAGGCCATTTCATAAGATATTTTCAGATTGGGATCATTTTATGTTGAAGTTTCAGATAAGGGCTAGTTTTGTCCATTTTCACCTCACTGCACACGTACGCCCCCTGGACCCTGTTCCCTTTTCAGCAACTTTCACCACCGTATATCGCCTCCGCTCGCCGCCTACCACAACAGTATGACACTACTCCTCCTTGTTGTCCACTTCTCGATGACCCCGACACTACTCGCCGCCATCACAAGTGGAGGATTGTAAAACAATCTAAATTGGGGCTGCTGGATTGCACGCCTCCTCATCTCATTGCATCATATATATGTATACATGGGCGAGCTTGCCTTGCAAGTCAATTAAACTAGGGAAACTACAACCGACTCAAACCACATTTGCTAGTCTAACAATACTTGGATGTTGGGCATTATCAGCAGGATACGGCACAGCTAATTGTCGGGATGCAGGACTCTCCAACACGCCACGCAGTCTGAGCCTAGTAGTGGAGCAAGGTGAAGACTGAACCGGAACTCATGAAACAATACAACTGGAAGACCTTTTGTGAATATATCCGCGTACTGTGACAAAGAAGGTGAAGAAAATATGCCCTAGAGACAATAATAAAATTATTATTTATTTCCTCATATCATGATAAATGTTTATTATTCATGCTAGAATTGTATTAACCGGAAACATAATACATGTGTGAATACATAGACAAACATTGTGTCGCTAGTATGCTTCTACTCGACTAGCTCGTTGATCAAACATGGTTGAGTTTCCTAGCCATAGACATGAGTTGTCATTTGATTAACGGGATCACATCATTAGGAGAATGATGTGATTGACTTGACCCATTCCGTTAGCTTAGCACTTGATCGTTTAAGTTTACTGCTATTGCTTTCTTCATGCCTTATACATGTTCATATGACTATGAGATTATGCAACTCCCGATTACCAGAGGAACACTTTGTGTGCTACCAAACGTCACAACATAAATGGGTGATTATAAAGGTGCTCTACAGGTGTCTCCGATGGTACTTGTTGAGTTGTCATAGATTGAGATTAGAATTTGTCACTCCGATTGTCAGAGAGGTATCTCTGGGCCCTCTCGGTAATGCACATCACTATAAGACTTGCAAGCAATGTGACTAATGAGCTAGTTGCGGGATGATGCATTACGGAATGAGTAAAGAGACTTGCCGGTAACGAGATTGAGCTAGGTATTGAGATACCGACGATCGAATCTTGGACAAGTAACATACCGATGACAAAGGGAACAACGTATGTTGTTATGCGGTTTGACCGATAAAGATCTTCGTAGAATATGTAGGAGCCAATATGAACATCCAGGTTCCTCTATTGGTTATTGATCGGAGATGTGTCTCGGACATGTCTACATAGTTCTCGAACCCGTAGGGTCCGCACGCTTAAAGTTTTGTGACGATCGGTATTATGAGTTTATATGTTTTGATGTACCGAAGGTAGTTCGGAGTCCCGGATGTGATCACGAGGAGTCTCGAAATGGTCGAGACATAAAGATGGATATATTGGGAGGTTATATTCGGACACCGGAAGGGTTCCGGGGGTTACCGGATAAATACCGGAGTATCGGAGGTTACCGGAACCCCCCAGGGGGCTTAATGGGCCTACATGGGCCTTAGTGGAAATATAGGGCAGCAAGGGGAGTGTGGGGCGCACCCCCCAAGGCCCAAACCGAATTGGTTTAGGGAAAGCGGGATCGGCCCCCTCTTTCCCCCCCCTCTTCTACTCCTACTAGGAAAGGAGGAGTCCTACTCCCAGTGGGAGTAGGACTCCCCCCTGGCGCGAACTCCATGGCCGGCCGCCTCTGCCCACTTACTCCTTTATATACGGGGGCAGGGGGCACCTCTAGACACACAAGTTGATCATTGATCTCTCCCAGCCGTGTGCGGTGCCCCCCTCCACCATAATCCACCTCGATCATACTATAGCGGTGCTTAGGCGAAGCCCTGCGACGGTAGCTTCATCAATATCGTCACCACGTCGTCGTGCTGACGAAACTCTCCCTCGAGCTCTACTAGATTGTGAGTTCGCGGGACGTCATCGAGCCGAAGGTGTGTTGAACGCGGAGGTGCCGTACGTTCGGTACTGAGGATCGGTCGATCTGAAGACGTACGACTATATCAACCGCGTTGTCATAACGCTTCCTCTTAACGGTGTACGAGGGTACGTGGATGACTCTCCCATCTCGTTGCTATGCATCACCATGATCTTGCGTGTGCGTACGATTTTTTTTGAAATTACTACGTTCCCCAACAGTGGCATCCGAGCTAGGTTTATGCGTAGATGTTATATGCATGAGTAGAACACAAGTGAGTTCTGGGCGATACAAGTCATACTGCTTACCAGCATGTCATACTTTGGTTCGGAGGTATTGTTGGATGAAGCGGCCCGGACCGACATTACGCGTACGCTTACGCGAGACTAGTTCTACCGACGTGCTTTGCACACAGGTGGCTGGCGGGTGTCAGTTTCTCCAACTTTATTAGTTGAAACGAGTGTGGCTACACCCGGTCCTTGCGAAGATTAAAACAACACTAATTTGACAAACTATCGTTGTGGTTTTGATGCGTAGGTAAGAACGGTTCTTGCTCAGCCCATAGCAGCCACATAAAACTTGCAACAACAAAGTAGAGGACGTCTAACTTGTTTTTGCAGGGCATGTTGTGATGTGATATGGTCAAGACATGATGCTATATTTTTGTATGAGATGATCATATTTTGTAACGGAGTTATCGTCAACTGGCAGGAGCCATATGGTTGTCGCTTTATTGTATGCAATACAATCACCCTACAATTGCTTTACTTTATCACTAAGCGGTAGCGATAGTCGTATAAGCAATAGTTAGCGAGACGACAACGACGCTACGATGGAGATCAAGGTGTCGCGCCGGTGATGATGGTGATCATGATGGTGCTTTGGAGATGGAGATCAAAGGCACAAGATGATGATGGCCATATCATATCACTTATATTGATTGCATGTGATGTTTATCCTTTATGCATCTTATTCTGCTTTGATTGACGGTAGCATTATAAGATGACCCCTCACTAAATTTCAAGGTATAAGTGTTCTCCCTGAGTATGCACCGTTGCGAAAGTTCGTCGTGCCGAGACACCACATGATGACCGGGTGTGATAAGCTGATGTTCAAATACAACAGGTGTAATCCAGTTTTGCACATGCAGAATACTCGGGTTAAACTTGACGAGCCTAGCATATGCAGATATGGCCTCGGAACACTGAGACCGAAAGGTCGAGCATGAATCATATAGTAGATATGATTGTCGGTGTCAAAACCGGTGGATCTCGGGTAGGGGGTCCCGAACTGTGCTTCTAAGGCTGATGGTAACAGGAGGCGGGGGACACAATGTTTACCCAGGTTCGGGCCCTCTCGATGGAGGTAATACCCTACTTCCTGCTTGATTGATCTTGATGATATGAGTATTACAAGAGTTGATCTACCACGAGATCGTAGAGGCTAAGCCCGTGAAGCTGGCCTATGATTATGATTGTTGTTGTCCTACGGACTAAACCCTCCGGTTTATATAGACACTCGAGGGGGCTAGGGTTACACAGAGTCGGTTACAAGGGAGGAGATCTACATATCCGAATTGCCGAGCTTGCCTTCCACAAAAAGGATAGTCCCACCCGGACACGGGACGAAGTCTTCAATCTTGTATCTTCATAGTCTAATAGTCCGGCCAAAGTATATAGTCCGGCTGTCCGAGGACCCCCTAATCCAGGACTCCCTCAGTAGCCCCTGAACCAGGCTTCAATGACGATGAGTCCGGCGCGCGGCATTGCAAGGCGGGTTCTTCTCCAAATCCTGAGTACCTGTCGTAATGAGTAGTGTCTGGCTTCCCATGAATGTTCCACTCCTTGGCTTCTGTGCTTTAATAATGGCTATCTTCCACGTGTCGAGCGAATGTGAGAAGTTGAGGCATTTTTACATTTGCCACCCTAACCATGTGAGTAGATCGTCTATTTAAAGAGTGGGGGATCCTCAAATCCAGATCACACCATCCTCCCACAATGAGTATCCATCAGAGCGCGCCCGGAAAAGCCCATCCCATCATGGCCGGCCATCGCAGCTCCTCCTCTCGCTCCCATAGCACTAAGCCAGGCAGTTGGGAGAAGTGTTCCGTCCCCCATAGCCAATTAGTAGAGTTACAGACCCAGAGGTTTCTCCCTCCTGCGTATATGGTCCCCGTCCGAGCCAGACTAGCCACTTATAACGGCGGGGGGCAAGCGGAGAGCTTTCCCAACCCATCCATGGGGGAGCGGGTATGCCTTGTCCCTTACTTATTGAGGGGACTCGGATTTCCAATGCATCCGTTCCTCCGCGGGCTCCTGGAGTTCTACGGCCTCCAGCTGCATAACTTTACTCCCGCCTCCATATTACACATCGCCGGCTATGTCGCCCTTTGCAAGCTATTTCTGGGCTACGAAGCTCATTTCGAGCTATGGAAGAGGCTATTCTTACTCATACCCCGTACACAGGAGGGGTCAATATATCAAGTGGGCGGAGCCGAAATATGGCGCATCGCCGGGACCGGATACCCGTCTGGTACTCCAAAGAAGACATCCAAAGACTGGCCTTCAGAGTGGTTTTATATGGAGGACGTCCCCCTTCTGGACCCTATTCGGATGGGCCTTCCTGAATTTAATAATGCCCCTTTGAGGAAATGCCGTAGCTGGCGCCCTCGGAGCCCCCAGGAGGAAGATAACAGAGAGGTCCTTTACCTGATGGGTAGGATAAAAATGCTGGCCAAATAAGGACTGACAATAATCAAAGTTATGTCAGTATGTATGATGTGGGGGGTGCAGCCACTTCAGTATCGGGGGAAACCCATGTGGCACTTCAATGGAGAAGACGATGCCAGCCGCTGCGGCCGTAAAGGTCCGGACTCCGCCGCTGCTCTAGCGAAAATACTGTCCGATTTATACAAAGGAGAGGAAGAGGAGTTCATCCGCATTAAGCTAGGGGATGGATTCTCCATGTACAACCCCCAAAATGGGTGAGCTCCTACTTTTTACTCTAGACCTTCCTGCATTCTTCGTCATAAATATTTACCTTGCTATTTCATAGCAGGAACAGCGAAAAGCTGTGAGGGAGGTCCACAGCCCGTCTCCACAGCCAGAGGACCCTGACCGGGCCCTCGACCCCGGACTCGAAGAAGATTCGGACATGTTTGTGGAGCTTACCGACAGGACGTTCTATCAGTTAAGCTGCGACGGTGCCTTGGTGGCCATCATAGCCGATTATCCCGGCCTTCTCCCGGCATCGCATGTAAGTAAAACCGGAGTCCCAACTTCCGAGAAGGATCCCTTTTTTTGCACTTCACCCACCGCACACATATGGTGTCTTACAGGGAAGGCCCTTGGGACGCCATGCCGAACCCGTGGTGACTCACCAATGAGGGGCACCGAAGCCGGGTAGGCTTAAAAGGAAGGCGGTCGGGATTGAGATGCCGTCGCAGAGGTATGAAAAGGAACCTTGCTCCATGGTTATCGTCTTTAAAATATAATAACATCCATGGTTCTTGGCAGAAAAAACGCTCGCCGGACTGTGTTCGGAGAGCCTGCCGGCCATGCCTCCAGCAACCTGACTCCAGAACCGGTCTTAGGGGTAGATGCTAATGTGGGGACAACACCGGATGTTCCTCCTACAGAGGACGTGGATAGGCTGTCCGCTACGAATTCCGAAGTGGAGATTGCCATGAATCACAGGCGTCGCCGAGCCATACTCCGCGACCCTGGTTTCTCCGAAGAGGCGTTCCATGCCTTCAAATCGGGAGACGCGTACATCCGAGCCACTCAAAATGGTCTTGCCAGAGCCACGGACTAGTATGTAAAGGATATATGGGTAAGAAAATCTGACAATTATGTATATCAGTAGCCCCTGAGACTTGAAACAGTTGGCACAACTGATTTAAGGATCATTATATGTGTAGGTTCTTACGGAGAAGAATACCCAGTTGTCTCAAGAGCTGAAGCAGTGCAAAGCCTAGCTAAGGGCCGCAGTTGCCGAAATGAAGGAGTCCAAGAAGGCCCCATCTGGTAACACTTGTTCTGATAGAAAAGAATGAAATGTCATGTACCAGTTAGTATTCAGCATGCATGCAAATCTAACAATAGATTCTGCAGATGACCCCGGAGTGAATCTGAAGGTTGTGCGAGGGGATGAGCAACATGCTCAACGACAGCTAGAGGCTGGCGAGCGCGTGCTTACGCGGGTTAGGCAGGAGAAAAATGATCCCCAAGATGCCAATAACCGGCTGGGTGTTGAACTGAAAGATGTTCAGGCCCAGCTAGCTGACTCCGTAAAGGAGAATAAGGAGCTTCGACACGGCATTTTTAGTAAGTGCTTGAACGAACTTTTATAGAATTCGGCGAAGAAACCAGCTAACAAAGTTATATCTGTAGGTATGCTGACGGGTCGTGCCGGAGAGGAGATGCCCGGGTCTGCGGGCGATCTTCTGCCAGAGCTCTCACAACTGCACGAACAAGTTCGACAGGTGATGCAGGGCATTACCTAGGCCTTGTGGCCATCCGCCTCCCTGCCAGGAGGCATGGTGGAGCTCATAGAGATGCTCAAGGGAGCGCGGCGACGCTTCCGATTATGGAAGATATCTACCTGCCGACAAGTTGCAAGGGAAGCCTGGGCCGTGGTGAAGACTCGATATACCAAGGTTGACCCGAACCACATGGCCGAGGTCGGACCTGTGGGGTCTGATGGGAAAGAGATCCCCGTTAGTCTGGTGTATGACCAGGTAAAATTAGCCGCAAAGTATTCCCAACAGGATTGTAAGCTAGACAGCATGTTGGATGGTACTTCAAGTGACTGTGTACTTCAAGTGACATATATTGTCCATAGCCGGATTGTAAATCATTTGTCATGGCGGACCTTTTCGCTTCGACCTCCGGACTCGAAAGTCCGGAGTGTATCCAAATACCCGCTCAGTTATGTAAAAACCGGGGTACGTGTGGAAACCAGGCGTAGGGGTCATAAGTTCTTGAACAGACAAGTACCCAACTAGCTATGTTATATTACATGGATATTAAGAAACATCTTCCAGGGAGAATAGTTCCGTTAAGGGTTCCTTTCCCTGGGTACACATGAATTAATGTGCATGTCCGAACTGCGAAAAGAGACGCGGGATATAAACATCTGGGGGCATGTATTGCAATAAGTAAAAGTCATCTTTTGTTCACCGACCTAATATTCCCTTAAGAACAATAGCTTTCGGCTTCACCTAGTCTGAGGTACATATCCGGCTGACCCAGTAGTAACAATCGCAAAGGTGCTCCCCTTATGCCCTAGCCGAATTAACGGGAACGTAGGGCATAAACACAAGAGCCAGGCAACCCAACTTGGCCAAAACTTAAGTCATATCGATGCATATAATGGCGAAGAAAAGGTACATATGGAAAAGTAACACATGTGCAAGGGCCATAGAGCCCCGAACATAATTATATTAAGCTTCTATATAAGAAGCCCCAAGGTATAATGAGCACGCCTGGCGCGTCAAGATTGTTATATATATATATATATATATATATATATATATATAAAGGCGAAGGTAAGGAGACGAACACAAAGTCCGGCACTAGGTGTAGAACCTTCGGAGTCTGGCCGCATTCCATGGGTTTGGCTCGAGTCGATTGTCCGATGCATCCCGCAGACGATACACTCCACCAGTTAGAACTTTGTCAATGATGAAGGGACCTTCCCATTTGGGCTTGAGCTTGTCCTTTTTCTTCTCTGGTAAGCGTAGAATGAGTTCGCCAACGTTATAAGTTTTGGCCCGCACTTCTCTGCTTTGATACCGTCGAGCCTGTTGCTGATAGAATGCGGAGCGAGCTTTTGCTACGCCACGCTCCTCCTCCAGGGTGTCTAAACTGTCTTGCCGATCAAGCTCGGCTTCTTTCTCTTTGTACATGCGCACTCGAGGTGAGTCATGAATGATGTCGCAGGGAAATACCGCCTCTGCGCCATACACCATAAAAAATAGTGTGTATCCGGTAGTGCGATTCGGCGTGGTCCGCAACCCCCATAGTACGGAGTCGAGCTCCTCAACCCAGTGCGTATCTAATTCCTTCAAGGATCGCACTAATATGGGTTTAATGCCGCTCATAATAAGACCATTTGCTCGTTTGACTTGACCGTTTGTTTGGGGGTGATAGACAGAGGCATAATCGAGCTTAATGCCCATGTTGTCGCACCAAGTTTTTACCTCATCAGCTGTAAAGTTCGAGCCATTATCGGTGATGATGCTGTGGGGGACACCATAACGGTGTACAACCCCGGACATGAAGTCTATCACTGGTCCAGACTCGGCCGTTTTAACTGGTTTGGCTTCTATCCATTTGGTGAATTTATCCACCATGACCAATAGGTACTTTTTCTTATGGCTTCCTCCTTTAAGGGGTCCGCCCATATCAAGCCCCCCGACCGCAAAGGGCCAAGGAATGGGGATTGGTTGGAAATCGGTAGTTGGCATATGGCTTTGGTTTGCAAAAAGCTGGCACCCGACGCAATGTTGGACGAGGTCCTGTGCGTCTGCTCGGGCTGTCGGCCAGTAGAAACCTGTACAGAAGGCCTTGCTTACGAGGGCCCGAGCTGCGGCGTGATGGCCGCCGAGTCCAGCGTGAATTTCTGCCAAAAGTTGCCACCCTTCCTCTTCGGAGATACACCTTTGAAGTACTCCGGTAGCGCTTTTCTTATAAAGCTCTTCCTCATGGACCTTGTAGGCTTTAGACCGCCGCACAATGCAACGTGCCTCGTTTGGGTCCTCAGGGAGTTCTTGCCTATTTAGGTAAGCCAAGAAGGGTTCTGTCCACGGGGCGATGACAGCCATAATCACGTGGGCCGAAGGTGTTATTTCGGTGGTGGAGCCTCCGATTACGTCAGAGTGCTCGGGATCTGGTGTTGTGGCCGGATCCGGACTGTTGTTGCTGGTCTTCCGTTCCCACACCACGGATGGCTTAAACAACCTTTCCAAGAAGATATTAGGTGGGATAGGATCACGCTTAGCGCCAATGCGGGCAAGGATATCCGCTGCTTGATTGTTTTCTCGGACCACATGGTGGAATTCGAGCCCCTCGAGCCAAGCTGACATTTTGAGGACAACATTGCGGTAAGCCGCCATTTTTGGGTCCTTGGCGTCAAAGTCTCCATTTATTTGAGAGATTGCGAGGTTCGAATCCCCAAGCACCTCTAGGCGTTGAATGCCCATGGAGAC
Organism: Triticum urartu; assembly: GCF_003073215.2. Taxonomy (NCBI): domain Eukaryota; kingdom Viridiplantae; phylum Streptophyta; class Magnoliopsida; order Poales; family Poaceae; genus Triticum; species Triticum urartu. Next base: position 8,980 of record NW_024118070.1, on the reverse strand, counting down.
TGCCATCTGGAGACCATGCAACAGGGCCTCATATTCTGCTGCATTGTTGGAGTCTATGTGTAATATTTGGAGTATGTATTGGACTGCATCTCCAGTGGGGGATGTCAGGACGACACCTGCCCCCAGACCAGCCAGCATCTTAGAGCCGTCGAAGTGAATGATCCAATTGGAGTACGCACCGTACTGTTTAGGGAGTACGGCTTCTGTCCATTCGACGACGAAATCAGCCAGTACTTGCGACTTAATGGCTCGTCGGGGTTTGTATGTTATGTCGCACAGGAGGAGCGCAATAGCCCATTTAGCAATCCTGCCCGTGGCATCGCGGTTATTTATTATGTCGTTGACTGGTACTTCAGAGGCCACCGTAATTGAACACTCTTGAAAGTAGTGTCGTAGCTTTGGGGATGCCATGAAGACCGCGTATGCTATCTTTTGATAATGCGGGTACCGTGATTTGCATGGAGTGAGGACAGTGGATATGTAGTATACCGGCTTTTGAAGCGGGAACTTATGTCCGTCCGTCTCTTGTTCGACAACGAGCACTGCGCTTACAACCTGGTGTGTTGCCGCTATATATAACAACATTGGTTCTCCGATATTTGGCGCGGCCAAGATTGGGTTGCTGGCCAAGAGGGATTTTATTTCTTCCAATCCAGCCATGGCCGCATCCGTCCACTCGAAGTGTTCGGTGCGCCGAATAAGGCGATAAAGAGGTAATGCCTTTTCTCCTAGTTGGGAGATAAAGCGGCTTAAGGCAGCCACACATCCGGTTAATTTCTGGATTTGCTCGAGGTCTGTTGGGGTAGCCAACTGTGACAGAGCTCAGATTTTAGCCGGATTTGCTTCAATTCCTCTATTAGAAACGATGAAGCCCAAGAGCTTTCCGGCGGGCACGCCGAAAACGCATTTTTCCGAATTGAGCTTGATGTCATATGTTCGGAGATTGTCGAACGTAAGCCTCAAGTCGTCTATTAAGGATTCGACGTGTCTAGTTTTAATGACCACATCGTCTACGTATGCCTCCACTATTTTGCCGATTTGTGCTTCCAGGCATGTCTGAATCATGAGTTGATAGGTTGCACCGGCGTTTTTGAGCCCGAAAGGCATGGTGTTAAAACAGAAGGGGCCGCATGGGGTGATGAATGCCGTTGCGTCTTGATCGGACTCCGCCATCTTGATTTGATGGTATCCGAGGTATGCGTCGAGGAAACACAATGAGTCGTGTCCTTCGGTAGCGTCGATAATTTGGTCGATGCGGGGGAGGGGGAAGGGATCCTTGGGGCAAGCCTTGTTAAGGTCCTTGAAATCAACACATAGGCATCATGATTTGTCCTTCTTTGGTACCATCACTAGGTTTGCTAGCCAGTCCGGGTGTTTTATTTCTCTAATGAATCCGGCCTCAAGTAACTTGGCTAACTCTTCTCCCATGGCTTGTCGCTTAGGCTCTGAGAAACGCCGAAGAGTCTGCTTGGCCGGCTTGAATCCCTTTAGAATGTTTAGGCTATGCTCGGACAGCCGGCGTGGGATTCCTGACATGTCTGAAGGATGCCAGGCGAAGGTGTCCCAATTCTCGCGCAAGAACTCCCATAGTGCGGCATCTGTTTTGGGGTTCGGCTGTGCCCCGATGGATGCTGTTTTTGCAGGGTCCGTTGGGTGGACCTGGAATTTGACTGTTTTGTCCGCTGGTTTAAAAGAGGTGGATTTGGGTCTTTTGTCGAGTATCACGTCGTCCCTGTCCATTGTGGAGTGCAGCGCAGTTAATTCTTTGGCCGCGAGGGCTTCGGATAACGCCTCGAGGGCCAGTGCGGTGGTTTTATTTTCGGCGCGGAGTGCTATGTCCGGATCACTACCTAGAGTGATGATTCCATTTGGCCCAGGCATCTTGAGCTTCATGTACTCGTAATGGGGTATAGCTTGGAAGATCGTGAATGCCTCCCGCCCTAAAAGGGCGTGGTATCCGCTACTAAACGGGGCCACTTGGAATGTAATTTCTTCGGACCTATAGTTCTCGGGCATGCCGAATGCCACATCTAGTGTGATTTTTCCCGCACATCGTGCCTCCTGACTAGGGATTATTCCTCTGAAGGTCGTGCTGCTTTGCTCAATGCGGCTCTTGTCTATTTCCATTTTGCTAAGAGTCTCCTCATAGATGAGGTTTAATCCGCTGCCACCGTCCATGAGCACTTTAGTAAGCCGGAAGCCGTCCACAATTGGACTAAGGACCAAAGCGGCTGGTGCTCGGGCTGTTCGGAATTGGGGTTCGTCACTGGCATTGAAGGTTATAACCATGCCGTTCCATGGATTTATTGTTGCAACATGGCATACTTCGGCGAGGCTGCGGAGTGCTCGCTTGCGCCTATTATTTGAGTCAAAAGTCTCGAAGACTGTCAGTACTATATTGTTATTTTCCACCAGATGGTTCTCTGTGGTATTGTTAATGAGGATGTCCTCGCCGCTCTTGGCCACCTACCGGAGTATCCAACATGCTCTAAGGCTATGTGTTGGCATGGTATCCGGTGTACTATGAATTTTGCATGGTCCATTGAGCCATCCCTCCAATACGGTTCCTCGCCCTGTAGTGGGATTTGGTTTCTTTGTAATTGGATCGGGTCACTTACGAGAGTACACCCTTTTAGATCGGACGGAGGGTTTAGTGAGAACCGGAGGATCCTAGAATTTTGTTTGGGTTTTCCAGGTGCTTTCCATTGCACGGTACTTCTGTACTATGGCCGCCAAGTCAGCGAAGTGTACTATGTCACGGCGACTTATGGCGTTGAGGATTCCCTTGTCCGTGCAATTTTTGCAAAAGAATGAAATTGCGTCTTCCTCGCGACAGTCCTTGACCTTGCTCATTACAAGGAGGAATCTGGCCCAATAGTGATGTACTATCTCTTGGGGCTCTTGTCTAATGTGGGAAAGATAACTTATGTGAGGGTGGGTAGGTAGATTTAGGTCCAAACCCTGACCCGATCTGAGACCCAGGGGCAGAGGAGTTTCCGATCTTGGCAGTTCGGGCTCCGGGACGTTGCCCCATAGTTCTGGCCCGCTGTCCGATTCTAGGTTCAAAGCTTGGGCCATGTCCTCCCGTGGACGGGTATAAGGCTCGGAGAGCCAGGAATCCAGACATAGTTTGTCCTCAAAATAGAGGAAGAATCGCTACATCGCTCCTCCACCACCACTATCTGATGGGTGACCGGCAGAGAGTTAATCTCCCTTTGGTCGGATTTAAGCCCGATCCGATCATAGTCCGTAGCGACTCCCAAGGCGGTGATGCGATCTAAGAGCTCGTTCAAGGAAGAGAGCTCCATTGGATCCATCTGATCGGTGAATCCCGAGTCGACGTGGAGGTTGTTTTTGATGACCCGAGAAGTCATCGTCGGCGCGACGGCCGAACGGGCGGTCATGACGAAGCCGCCTAGTCGAAGAGTTTGGCCTACAGCCAGGGCTCCCCTAGAGGTAATGTTGTCCTTGACAACCAGACGAACCATCAGGCCTTATCGTGACGGCACAGTGGAGCTCTCAATGAAAGCACCAATGCCGGTGTCAAAACCAGCGGATCTCGGGTAGGGGGTGCCGAACTGTGCATCTAAGGCTGATGGTAACAGGAGGCGGGGGACATAATGTTTACCCACGTTCGGGCCCTCTCTATGAAGGTAATACCCTACTTCCTGCTTGATTGATCTTGATGATATGAGTATTACAAGAGTTGATCTACCACGAGATTGTAGAGGCTAAGCCCTTGAAGCTAGCCTATGATTATGATTGTTGTTGTCCTACGGACTAAACCCTCCGGTTTATATAGACACCGGAGGGGGCTAGGGTTACACAGAGTCAGTTACAAGGGCAGAGATCTACATATCCGAATTACCAAGCTTGCCTTCCACGCAAAGGAGAGTCCCACCCGGACACGGGACGAAGTCTTCAATCTTGTATCTTCATAGTCCAACGTCCAGCCAAAGTATATAGTCCAGCTGTCCGAGGACCCCCTAATGCAGGACTCCCTCAATGATCAACATAGTGATGTTCACCATTAAAAACTACTACATCTCACGTGATGATTGGACATGGTTTAGTTGATTTGGATCACGTGATCACTTAGATGATTAGAGGGATGTCTATCTAAGTGGGAGTTCTTAAGTAATATGATTAATTGAACTTAAATTTATCATGAACTTAGTACCTGATAGTATTTTGCTTGTCTACGTTGTTGTAGATAGATGGCCCGTGCTGTAGTTCCATTGAATTTTAATGCGTTCCTTGAGAAAGTAAAGTTGAAAGATGATGGTAGCAATTACACGGACTGGGTCCGTAACTTGAGGATTATCCTCATTGCTGCATAAAAGAATTACATCCTGGAAGCACCGCTGGGTGCCAGGCCTGCTGCAGATGCAACTAACGACGTTAAGAATGTCTGGCAGAGCAAAGCTGATGACTACTCGATAGTTCAGTGTACCATGCTTTACGGCTTAGAACCGGGACTTCAACGACGTTTTGAACGTCATGGAGCATATGAGATATTCCAGGAGTTGAAGTTAATATTTCAAGCAAATGCCTGGATTGAGAGATATGAAGTCTCCAATAAGTTCTACATCTGCAAAATGGAGGAGTATAGTTCTGTCAGTGAACATATACTCAAAATGTCTGGGTATAACAATCACTTAATTCAACTGGGAGTTAATGTTCTGGATGATAGTGTCATTGACAGAATTCTTCAATCACCGCCACCAAGCTACAAGAGCTTCGTGATGAACTATAATATGCAAGGGATGGATAGGACAATTCCCGAGCTCTTCGCAATGCTAAAGGTTGCGGAGGTAGAAGTCTAGAAGGAGCATCAAGTTTTGATGGTCAATAAGACCACCAGTTTCAATAACAAGGGTAAAGGGAAGAAGAACGGCAAACAAGTTGCTGCTCAGGAGAAGAAACCCAAGTCTGGACCTGAGCCTGAGACTGAGTGCTTCTACTGCAAACAGACCTGCCACTGGAAGCGGAACTGCCCCAAGTATTTGGAGGATGAGAAGGATGGCAAGGTGAACAAAGGTATATGTGATATACATGTTATTGATGTGTACCTTACTAATGCTTGCAGTAGCACCTGGGTATTTGATATTGGTTCTGTTGCTAATATTTGCAACTCGAAACAGGGACTACCTATTAAGCGAAGATTAGCTAAGGACGAGCTGACGATGCACGTGGGAAATGGTTCCGAAGTCGATGTGATCGCGGTCGGAACGCTACCTCTACATCTACCTTCGGTATTAGTTTTAGACCTGAATAATTGTTATTTGGTGCCAGCGTTGAGCACGAACATTATATCTAGATCTTGTTTGATGCGAGACGGTTATTCATTTAAATCAAAGAATAATGGTTGTTCTATTTATATGAGTAATATCTTTTATGGTCATGCACCCTTGAAAAGTGGTCTGTTTTTATTAAATCTCGATAGTAGTGATACACATATTCAAAATATTGAAGCCAAAAGATGAAGAGTTGATAATGATAGTGCAACTTATTTGTGGCACTGCCATTTGGGTCATATTGGTGTAAAGCGCATGAAGAAACTCCATACCGATGGACTTTTGGAATCACTTGATTATGAATCACTTGGTACTTGCGAACCATGCCTCATGGGCAAGATGACTAAAACGCCGTTCTCCGGAACAATGGAGCGAGCAATAGATTTGTTAGATATCATACATACTGATGTATGTGGTCCTATGAATATTGAGGCTCGCGGCGATTATCGTTATTTTCTCACCTTCACAGATGATTTGAGCAGATATGGGTATATCTACTTAATGAAACATAAGTCTAAAACATTTGAAAAGTTCAAAGAATTTCAGAGTGAAGTGGAAAATCATCATAACAAGAAAATAAAGTTTCTACGATCTGATCGTGGAGGAGAATATTTGAGTTACGAGTTTTGTCTCATTTGAAACAATGAGGAATAGTTTCGCAACTCACGCCACCCGGAACACCAAAGCGAAATGGTGTGTCCGAACGTCGTAATGGTACTTTACTAGATATGGTGCGATCTATGATGTCTCCTACTGATTTACCGCTATCGTTTTGGGGTTATCCTTTAGAGACGGCTGCATTCACGTTAAATAGGCCACCATCGAAATCCGTTGAGATGACGCCTTATGAACTGTGGTTTGGCAAGAAACCAAAGTTGTCATTTCTTAAAGTTTGGGGCTGCGATGCTTATGTTAAAAAGCTTCAACCTGATAAGCTCGAATCCAAATCGGAGAAATGTGTCTTCATAGGATACTCAAAGGAAACTGTTGGGTACACCTTCACCTTCTATCACAGATCTGAAGGCAAGACAATTGTTGCTAAGAATGGATCCTTTCTAGAGAAGGAGTTTCTCTCGAAAGAAGTGAGAAAAGTAGAACTTGAAGAGGTAACTGTACCTGCTCCCTTATTGGAAAGTAGTTCATCACAGAAACCGGTTCCTGTGACAACTACACCAATTAGTGAGGAAGCTAATGATGTTGATCATGAAGCTTTAGATCTAGTTACTACCGAACCACGTAGGTCAACCAGAGTAAGATTTGCACCAGAGTGGTACGGTAATCCTATTCTGGAGGTCATGTTACTTGACCAAGGCGAACCTACGAACTAAAAGAAGCGATGGTGAGCCCAGATTCAGCAAAATGGCTTGAGGCCACGAAATCTAAGATGGGATCCATGTATGAGAACAAAGTGTGCACTTTGGTTGACTTGCCCAAAGATCGGCAAGCCATAGAGAATAAATGGATCTTCAAGAAGAAGACTGACGCTTACGGTAATGTTACTATCTACAAAGCTCGACTTGTTGCGAAAGGTTTTCGACAAGTTCAAGGAGTTGACTATGATGAGATTTTCTCACCCGTAGCAATGCTTAAGTCTGTCCGAATCATGTTAGCAATTGCCACATTTTATGATTATGAAATTTGGCAAATGGATGTAAAAACTGCATTCCTGAATGGATTTCTGGAAGAAGAGTTGTATATGATGCAACCAGAAGGTTTTGTCGATCCAAAGGGAGCTAACAAAGTGTGCAAGCTCCAGCGGTCCATTTATGGACTGGTGCAAGCCTCTCGGAGTTGGAGTAAACGTTTTGATAGTGTGATCAAAGCATATGGTTTTATACATACTTTTGGAGAACCTGTATTTACAAGAAAGTGAGTGGGAGCTCTGTAGCATTTTTGATATTATATGTGGATGACATATTGCTAATTGGAAATGATATAGAATTTCTGGAGAGCATAAAAGGATACTTGAATAAGAGTTTTTCAATGAAAGACCTCGGTTAAGCTGCTTACATATTGGGCATCAAGATCTATCGAGATAGATCAATACGCTTAATTGAACTTCCACAAAGCACTTACCTTGACAAATTTTTGAAAAACTTCAAAATGGATCAAGCAAAGAAAGGGTTCCTGCCTGTGTTACAAGGTGTGAAGTTGAGTTAGACTCAATGCCCGACCACTGCAGAAGATAGAGAGAAAATGATAAGTGTTCCTATGCTTCGGCAATAGGCTCTATCATGTATGCAATGCTATGAACCAGACCTGATGTGTTCCTTGCTATTAGCTTAGCAGGGAGGTACCAAAGTAATCCAAGAATGGGTCACTGGATAGCGGTCAAGGACATCCTGAAATACCTGAAAAGGACTAAGGATATGTTTCTCATTTATGGAGGTGACAAATAGCTCGTCGTAAATGGTTACGTCGATGCAATCTTTGACACTGATCCGGATGATTCTAAATCGCAAACCGGGTACGTGTTTACATTAAACGGTGGAGCTGTCAGTTGGTGCAGTTCTAAACAAAGCATCGTGGAGGGATCTACGTGTGAAGCGGAATACATAGCTGCTCGGAAGCAGCAAATGAAGGAGTCTGGATGAAGGAGTTCATATCCGATCTAGGAGTCATACCTAGTGCATCGGGACTAATGAAAATCTTTTGTGACAATACTGGTGCAATTGCCTTGGCAAAGGAATCCAGATTTCACAAGTGAACCAAGCACATCAAGAGACACTTTAATTCCATCCTGGATCAAGTCCAGGTTGGAGACATAGAGATTTGCAAGATACATACGGATCTGAATGTTGCAGACCCATTGACTAAACCTCTTCCACGAGCAAAACATGATCAACACCAAGACTCGATGGGTGTTAGAATCATTACTATGTAATGTAGATTATTGACTCTAGTGCAAGTGGGAGACTGAAGGAAATATGCCTTGGAGGCAATAATAAAGTTATTATTTATTTCCTCATATCATGATAAATGTTTATTATTCATGCTAGAATTGTATTAACCGGAAACATAATACATGTGTGAATACATAGACAAACATTGTGTCACTAGTATGCCTCTACTTGACTAGCTCGTTGATCAAAGATGGTTGAGTTTCCTAGCCATAGACATGAGTTGTCATTTGATTAATGGGATCACATCATTAGGAGAATGATGTGATTGACTTGACCCATTCCGTTAGCTTAGCACTTGATCGTTTAAGTTTTACTACTATAGCTTTTTTCATGACTTATACATGTTCCTATGACTATGAGATTATGCAACTCCCGATTACCGGAGGAACACTTTGTGTGCTACCAAACGTCACAACGTAACTGGGTGATTATAAAGGTGCTCTATAGGTGTCTCCGATAGTACTTGTTGCGTTGGCATAGATCGAGATTAGAATTTGTCACTCCGATTGTTGGAGAGGTATCTCTGGGCCCTCTCGGTAATGCACATCACTATAAGCCTTGCAATCAATGTGACTAATGAGCTAGTTCGGGATGATACATTATGGAACGAGTAAAGAGACTTGCCGGTAACGTGATTGATCTAGGTATTCAGATACCGACGATCGAATCTCGGGCAAGTACGTAACATAAAGATGACAAAGGGAACAACGTATGTTGTTATGCGGTTTGACCGATAAAGATCTTCGTAGAATATGTAGGAGCCAATATGAACATCTAGGT
>NW_024118069.1:0-13372 GCF_003073215.2 Triticum urartu | reverse complement strand
GTGGGAGTAGGGCTCCCCCCCTTGGCCGGCCGCCTCTCCATCCTTGCTCCTTTATATACGGGGGCAGGAGGGCACCTCTAGACACACAAGTTGATCATTGATCTCTCCCAGCCGTGTGCGGTGCCCCCCTCCACCATAGTCCACCTCGGTCATACTGTAGCGGTGCTTAGGCGAAGCCCCGCGACGGTAGCTTCATCAACATCGTCATCACACCTTCGTGCTGACGAAAATCTCCCTCGAGCTCTACTGGATCGTGAGTTCGTGGGACGTCACCGAGCTGAACGTGTGCTGAACGCGGAGGTGCCGTACGTTCGGTACTGAGGATCGATCGATCGTGAAGACGTACGACTACATCAACTGCGTTGTCATAATGCTTCCGCTTAACGGTCTACGAGGGTACGTGGACGACTCTCCCCTCTCGTTGCTATGCATCACCATGATCTTGCATGTGCGTAGGATTTTTTTTAAAATTACTACGTTCCCCAACAGAAGGAACATGCAGAATTCGAACAGCACCAAGAGCAGCTTTCTCACGGACAAAATGAATATCAAGCTCAATGTGTTTGGTTCGTCGATGTTGTATCGGGTTATGAGAAAGATACACCGTGCCCACATTGTCAAAAAAAACTATAGCAGTGCTGATAGGTCGATGGAGCTCCTGAAGTAACTGACGAACCCAACAAGACTCGGCACAACAGCAGCCATGACGCGATATTCAACCTCTGCACTGGATTGAGAAACTATGGTTTGTCGTCGAGAAGACCATGAGATCAAATTATCACCGAGAAACATGCAAAATCCGTAAGCCCAATCGGCATATGAATAGGCAATGAGATTATGAGAGGAAGAAGAAGAAATAGTTAGGCCAAGATCAAGTGTGCCTTTCAGATAGTGCAAAATGCGCTTGATAAAAAGAAGATGAGGTTCATGAGGATCATGCATGTGGAGGCACACCTGTTGGACAGCATAAGCTATGTCAGGTCAAGTGAGAGTGGCGTACTAAAGAGCACCTTCAAGACTGCGATATAAAGAAGGATCGGAAACAGGAGAATCAGAAGTAGCAAAGAGTTCTAGAATATACCGTCGTTGAGAGTGATGCAAACTAGTAGGTGTGCGAGAAACTGAGATTCCAGGAAAATGATGAAGTGGTCCAAGGTCTTTCATAGCAAATTCCTTGCCGAACAAATGAATGATGGAATGAAGAGCAGTAGAAGACAAGGCAGTAAGGATGCTATCATCAACATACAAAAGTAAGTATTCAGTGGTGTTCCCCTTATGAAGAATGAACAAGGAGGCGTCAGATTTGGATTCGGTAAAACCAACAGAACGAGCATAGGTAGCGAAGCACTGACCGGGGAGCTTGCTTTAGTCCGTAGAGAGACTTATGCAAGCGACACACAAACTCAGGGTGGTTAGCAATAATAAAGTCGGATGGTTGTTGACTATAGACGACCTCATCGAGATAGCCATGAAGAAATGCATTTTTAACATCGAGTTGGTGAATAGGCCAACAAGAAGAAAGTGCGAGGGAAAGAACGAAACGAATGGTGGCTGGTTTGACGACTGGACTAACGGTTTCATCATAGTCGACACCAGGTTGTTGTGAAAAACCACGTACAACCCAACGAGCCTTATGTCGAGCAAGGGATCCATCAGAGTTATATTTATGTCATCCATTTTCCACTGACAATGTTAGCACCTGGAGGAGGAGGATCAAGAGTCCAGGTTTTGTTGATGATGAGAGCATCGTATTCTTCCTGCATAGCGTGTCGCCAAGAAGGATCACAGAGAGCTGTGAGATAATTATGTGGTATAGGGGAGGAGGCGACGAATGAAAGGTTGAGGTGGTCTATCGGGACAGGGAGGCGACCGGTTGTCGAGCGCGTGCGATGTATGGGCATAGGTGGTGGCTGAGGAGATGCTATGTTGGGAGATGGCGGGGGAGATGATGGGCTAGGAGGTGGCGGAGGAGATGGTGGGCTGGGAGGTGGCACCGGGCTAAGTGGTGTTGTTGGGCCATGTGTATCCGGTGTAGTAAGAGGAGATGTGCTAATAGATATGTGTGGACTAGCAGGTCCATGCGTAGTGGGTGTAGATGGAATAGGTGCATGCATAACGGGCGATGCTTGCGATCGACGTGAAAGGATAGAAGGATGCGGGAAGATGGGAGGAGCTTTTGTTGATGGTGGCGTGGACTCGACAACAGATGGTGTGGCATATGGAAAAGTTGTCTTGTCAAACACAACATGACGAGATAAAATATTGCGACGGGTGGCTAGGTCAAGACAACGATAACCTCTGTGCTGTGGAGGATAACCGAGAAATATACATTTTGTGGAAGGAGGAGCTAGTTTGTGGGGAGTTGTGGAAGATGTATTGGGATAGCAAAGACAATCGAAAACATTGAGATCGTGATAGGGTGGTGTTATGCTGAAGAGAATCGTGTAAGGGGTAGAAAATTGGAGAGCAGAGGTAGGACGTATATTTATGAGATAAGTGGCGGTGTAAAGGGCTTCGGCCCAAAAGGGCGGTGGTAGTGAGGCTTGAAGTAATAGTGTACGGATGACATCATTTGTGGTGCGAATAGCATGTTCGGCCTTGCCATTTTGTTGGGATGTGTGTGGGCATGAAAAACGAAGAAGCAGACCACGGGAGGCACAAAAAAGATCTAAACGAGTGTTGAGAAATTCTCCACCATTATCGCATTGAATAGCTAAGATGGGCAAATTGAATTGTGTTTTAACAAAAGCATGATAGGTAGTGAGAGTTGCATATACATCAGACTTCTTGTGAAGGGGAAAACTCCAAAAATAATGGGAAAAACCATCTACAATGATAAGGTAATAACGAAAACCAGAGGTTCTAGGGATCGGGGATATCCAAAGATCGCAATGTAATAACTGAAACGGGCGAAGAATATATGTTTGAGAATCATAAAAGGGTAGTCTAACATGCTTTCCTAATTGACAGGCATGACAAAGGGGCGGCCCATCTTTATTGTATGAAATAAGTTTCGGTTGTCGAAGACGTGACATGGTTTGATGCTCGGGGTGGCCAAGACGGCGGTGCCAAAGTGATGATGAGGTGGTGGTGATGAGAGCTTCGGCAGGTGCTTGTGGACATAAAGGGTAGAGTGGTCCGGGCCTATTGCATCGAAGTATCACGGTCGTGGAAGGGAGCACCTTCACGGAAAAGCTAAAAAGATCAAATTCAATTGCACAATAGTTGTCAGTTGTGAATTGTCGAACATAAATAAGATTTTTGATAATGTCGGGAACGATGAGAATATTGTTCAAAGAAAGTGGTACGGTGGAAGACGGAATAATTTGAGAACCAATGTGAGTAGCAGGAATAGATTTACCATTACCAATATATGTTTGAGAATCATAAAAGGGTAGTCTAACATGCTTTCCTAATTGACAGGCATGACAAAGGGGCGGCCCATCTTTATTGTATGAAATAAGTTTCGATTGTTGAAGACGTGACATGGTGTGATGTCCGGGGTGGCCAAGACGGCGGTGCCAAAGTGATGATGAGGTGGTGGTGATGAGAGCTTCGGCAGGTGCTTGTGGACATAAAGGGTAGAGTGGTCCGGGCCTATTGCATCGAAGTATCACGGTCGTGGAAGGGAGCACCTTCACGGAAAAGCTAAAAAGATCAAATTCAATTGCACAATAGTTGTCAGTTGTGAATTGTCGAACATAAATAAGATTTTTGATAATGTCGGGAACGATGAGAATATTGTTCAAAGAAAGTGGTACGGTGGAAGACGGAATAATTTGAGAACCAATGTGAGTAGCAGGAATAGATTTACCATTACCAACCGTGATAGTTTGAGAGGTAGGTTTGAAGGAAGAGAGATTAAAATCATCAGATGCCATATGGGAGCAGGCGCCAGTGTCCATAAACCACTCTTGTACTACTCCTACATGATTAGTCTTAGCCTCCATTCCAATGAAAATTTTAGTTCTATCTAGCAAGCTGATGTACTGCAAGCCACCGTGGCACTGCACGAGTAGTGATCAAGTCGTCCACTAGCGATATTTTCCACCAGCCACGACCTCAAATGATCACGTCGCTCATTCCCAACTTTTTCCCACATGCCACGACTGACTGCGTTCCCTACAAGAACAGGGCTCGCATGTTCTAAAACATGCCTGACCTGACCGTAACATTAAAATGAAAACATACCCGATCGTTGAATTGCTCCCTGATGTCCAACGCGGTGCCACCTCAAGCCCAGCAGGCTAACTCACATCAATTGCGGCCTCTGGCCACGACTATCGGCTATTTAAGCCGCCCCTCACTCGATTCTCATCACCACCATCCTATCCTCCCTCCAATCGACAACCACAATGGAGAAACCCAGCCGGGAGGGTTTCTTCCCTAGCTCCGGGTCCGCTGCTTGCCCCTTCCATTGCCAGCCATCTTCGGCACAGCATAACACCAACCAAACCTACCATCGAACACTTAGGGACCCGCTGGTTGTCCTAGATCCCTCACCTGAGCGAATCCATGCTGTAAACACCAAGTTCATCGATGGCCCTAGCTCTCTTCTTTCTTCACCTTCCTTCGCTGGAGAACACCTTCTTCGCGTACCACATTGCGTCAAGGTTCATCTCCATGGGAAATTTCACCACTATGCACTTACTATTAAACTGTTACTGTCTCTATAGCAAATAAAGTAAATGCATTACACGAATTGACAGGCATGCCAATTAAATTAATGACAATCATATGGCTCTAGCCACCATGTCGTACACATGATACATAGACCATGAAAAATTATTACACTCACTTCACATGCCATACAAACACATTGCTTTGACTGAGGCTATACCACATCACATGAACATCTTGGAAAAACATGTTAAATGACTTTAATGGTTTTTTCTAATTAGCGTGGATGCTAGGGTTTATGTTGCAAACCATTTCTACATGTGCCACATTTTAAGCATGATTATTTGTGTTATTAGTTTAACTGTCAGGGTTGAAACGCGAGACTTGGTTAAAAATCTCAAACTCTATATTAAACTTCATTAAACGAATGATCCCATGTAGATCAAATCTACAAGTCCCTCCTCTAACAAAAATTATCTTACTCGACTATAGTAAAACCAAAAGAATGTGAAGTATAACTTTGGTCAAATGATCAGCATACTCAGGAGCAGCTTAAAGGACTACAGAGAGCAAGACCTTTATAAGAAAATTTCATTATGGAAACAACATGAACATAAAATATTATATCTCATGTTACTACCCGCACATTACCATGTGCAATGGCCACATATTACATATGCTCTAGATCGTACTTGTAACTGCGAACATAACTCCTGATGATGCCACTTTAGGGGAACGTGCTATGCAACAACAAAAAATGCGCACACGATCATCCCAAGACCATTCAGACGTTATTGGTAACTATCGTCTCACCAGCGATTCCATGCAGCAACAGTAGACAAAATAGAGTTTAGGTAGTGCAATGATTCCCTCTAGGGAATATTTCCGGCATGGCCCACAAGGATGGCTCATGAACATATCGTAAGGTTCCGGAACCTTCCAAACATTCTGGAACGACACTTTGGGTACACTCTTAGGACCTCCCACAAGACATCTAGGATCACCTAAAACACTTCTGGGGCCCCTTCTTCCATTCCCCTAAATACCTCTAGTTGATATGTGTGTGACCATACACCTTCGATAATGTGCTAAAATGTCCAGAACACATTCCGGTCAAGAAATAAAAGTGGGGTATGGACACCCACAATAATTTTCACACATCAACACATTTCTTTATTGAGTGAACCTTCTGTTATTGTGTACCACTCCATTTGCTTCATGGTACTTTACAAAAGAGGAGGCGCAACTTTGAGGTATTCCCGTGTTGTAAACTTTGATCATAATACCATCTTCATTATCAGTTTGTTCTCTTTGCTCATTCCCGTATTTCAGTGTTCCCGTGACTAACACCTTAGTAACTATGTCTGGCCGAACTATGATGAATACTGTAAAACTTGAGTGGGCCCAGAGTGTATCTATCCATGGCCGGAGGATAAAATCTCAATCTTAACATACTGAACTCCACAACATATTTTCAGTTATACCTAAAAATACTTGTTACAATAACAATGTCCATGTTTAAGAAAACAGAACCATCAACAATACATTAGCTAGTCTAAAGGCCGAACTACGGATCTACTTGGTGTTTAGATGTTTCCACACAATCAAACATGTTTTCATCCGAATCTCACATTCAAGAATCATTACAATTATAGCACATAAATACAAACTTAATTATGGAAATGAGAATAACTTAATAGCAACTTTATTATTGCCTCTAGTCATATTTTGAAAATCAAGTCCGTCACTCGCTCGTAGGTAGCGACTATGAATTGTTCAAGGACAATAATGTTATTTTTTATGCACCTTTTACTGTTGCATGCGAGGCGTGCGAGGTTTCGTGGTGGCCATAATTATTTATGAGCTTTTCATGAGATTTCAGATCCGTTTTATCATGGCATGAGATTTAACCATAAATTTATTCCAATTCTGGTGAATACTCTCTTTACATATAAATAATGTCCCTGTGTTACAAATTCAAGTGTCAAGTCCTAAGGGTGTTCGTTTGTAGTATACTCCAGCATGTCCCTAGTCTAACACTGGTTTTGGAGCATTGAGTGACTGTCTATTCCTTCAATTATAACGACCAGTTTTGGTTTGTAATCCAACACAACTTTCATAGACTAAGTACAACCACTAAAAAGTAGGTAGTACCCCGATCTCGAGGAAAAAAGTGTAATGACAAAAGGTATTTAAAATTTTAATTTTATCTCTTACCTACCATTCACCATAAAACATAATCTCGTATTACAGTTGGCGCCTCGATCATGTGATGAACATGCAGGGATAGTAGGTTTGATGGAGCGGGCCCTCGCCAGATAGGTGAGCGGCGATATTTTTTGGCAAAATATATTGATGAGATTGACCATTCGACGGTGCTGCACCTTGTTTGCTTGTCATTTGTTTAATCAATCGAAAAGGAAATTGCTCAACCAAAAAATGCATTTCCTCTATGATGCTTAGTGGACAAGGTTTGATGTATATGCATCAGTTAAAATTATTCTTCTTACAGATTTATAATCCATCACTTCCATAACATTGACTGACAATGATGCAACATGTAAATTCTAACTACTATATCGGCAATGCATTGGTTCTGATTGCTAATAGCTAGACTATTTGAGGCAGCATCGCGCCGCCGGACACACATGGGCATGTAACCACGGAGTGACAGTGGAGAAATCTATTTGACGACCGCAATAGAGGTGCGGCATGGTTCAAGCCCGACACAGGTTTATTGCCTTCATTCGGTGGAGAGTAAGAAGAGGACCATCAATGTTGCGAGGGCCGGTGCCTTAGAATCACGGCATGAGCAATGTTGAGTACACCACTAGTAGAAAAAGGGCCTTTAGTCCCGGTTCTGGAACCGGAACTAAAGGGTCGGTACTAAAGCCTCCCCCTTTAGTCCCGGTTCTTACTGGAATCTGGACTAAAGGCCCTCCACGTGGCCGCTGCCTGGAGGTCAACCTTTAGTCCCGGTTGGTAACACCAACCGGTACAAAAGGAAATTCTATGATTTGTTTTTTGATTTTTTTGAATTTTTTTATATTTTCCAATTTCTGAATTATTTTAACCTCTAATCTCTAATCACCCCTCATCACTGCTCAATTTAACCTTTAATCTCTAATCACCCCTCATCATTCCAAATCGTCTAACTTCCTGAATGGTCAGCCATCCTCTCACTACTCCAGCCTGAGCACGCTTAACTTCCGAGTTCTATTCTCCCTCGTTTCCAAGTCTGCACTTGTTCTTTTCCTGACAATAGTAAGATGTCAGTCCTATTAACCCTCAGGAATTTAGCTTGAGCATGAAGTCACACATTTCACTGTTTGAGTTTGAAACTATTGTTCTAAAAAACAATAATTATTTAGTAACACTGATATTTCTTGAATAAGTAGTTTGACCTCAGTTTGACCCTAGTTTGACCACAGTTTGACCAGATTTGACCAAAATTCAAAAAAACTGAAATAATTATTTAGTAACACTAATATTTCTTGAATAAGTAGTATGACCATTGTTTGACCACAGTTTGACTATATTTGACCAAAATTCAAAAAAACTGAAATAATTATTTAGTAACACTAATATTCTTGAATAATTATTTAGTAACACTAGTACTTCTTGAATAAGTAGTTTGACCATAGTTTGACCAGATTTAAAAAAATTCAAAAAAAACTGAAATTTGAGCATAACTTTTTTTCCTTTTAGAATTTGAGGATTCTAAAAATTTGCAAACAGGCCATAGGCTGTCAAAATCGGAAGCGGATTTTCGTTCTGAACATTTTGACTTTTGGAGAAGCCTGTATTTACAAGAAAGTGAGTGGGAGCTCTGTAGCATTTTTGATATTATATGTGGATGGCATATTGCTAATTGGAAATGATATAGAATTTCTGGAGAGCATAAAAGAATACTTGAATAAGAGTTTTTCAATGAAAGACCTCCGTTAAGCTGCTTACATATTGGGCATCAAGATCTATCGAGATAGATCAATACGCTTAATTGAACTTCCATAAAGCACTTACCTTGACAAAGTTTTGAAAAACTTCAAAATGGATCAAGCAAAGAAAGGGTTCTTGCCTGTGTTACAAGGTGTGAAGTTGAGTTAGACTCAATGCCCGACCACTGCAGAAGATAGAGAGAAAATGATAAGTGTTCCTATGCTTCGGCAATAGGCTCTATCATGTATGCAATGCTGTGAACCAAACCTAATGTGTGCCTTGCTATTAGCTTAGCAGGGAGGTACCAAAGTAATCCAGGAATGGATCACTGGATAGTAGTCAAGAACATCCTGAAATACCTGAAAAGGAATAAGGATATGTTTCTCATTTATGGAGGTGACAAAGAGCTCGTCGTAAATGGTTACGTCGATGCAATCTTTGACACTAATCCGGATGATTCTAAATCGCAAACCGGGTACGTGTTTACATTGAACGGTGGAGCTGTCAGTTGGTGCAGTTCTAAACAAAGCATCGTGGAGGGATCTACGTGTGAAGCGGAATACATAGCTGCTTTTGAAGCAGCAAATAAAGGAGTCTGGATGAAGGAGTTCATATCCGATCTAGTAGTCATACCTAGTGCATCGGGACCAATGAAAATCTTTTGTGACAATACTGGTGCAATTGCCATGGCAAAGGAATACAGATTTCACAAGTGAACCAAGCACATCAAGAGACGCTTCAATTCCATCCTGTATCAAGTCCAGGTTGGAGACATAGAGATTTGCAAGATACATACGGATCTGAATGTTGTAGACCCGTTGACTAAACCTCTTCCACGAGCAAAACATGATTAACACCAAGACTCCATGGGTGTTAGAATCATTACTATGTAATGTAGATTATTGACTCTAGTGCAAATGGGAGACTGAAGGAAATATGCCCTAGAGGCAATAATAAAGTTATTATTTATTTCCTCATATCATGATAAATGTTTATTATTCATGCTAGAATTGTATTAACCGGAAACATAATACATGTGTGAATACATAGACAAACATTGTGTCACTAGTATGCCTCTACTTGACTAGCTCGTTGATCAAAGATGGTTAAGTTTCCTAGCCATATACATCAGTTGTCATTTGATTAACGGGATCACATCATTAGGAGAATGATGTGATTGACTTGATCCATTCCGTTAGCTTAGCACTTGATCATTTAAGTTTACTACTATTGCTTTTTTCATGACTTATACATGTTCCTATGACTATGAGATTATGCAACTCCCGATTACCGGAAGAACACTTTGTGTGCTACCAAATGTCACAACGTAACTGGGTGATTATAAAGGTGCTCTACAGGTGTCTCCGATGGTACTTGTTGCGTTGGCATAGATCGAGATTCGAATTTGTCACTCCGATTGTTGGAGAGGTATCTCTGGGCCCTCTCGGTAATGCACATCACAATAAGCCTTGCAATCAATGTGACTAATGAGCTAGTTGCGGGATGATGCATTACGGAACGAGTAAAGAGACTTGCCGGTAACGTGATTGAGCTAGGTATTCAGGTACCGACGATCGAATCTCGGGCAAGTACGTAACATAAAGATGACAAAGGGAAGAACGTATGTTGTTATGCGGTTTGACCGATAAAGATCTTCTTACAATATGTGGGAGCCAATATGAACATCCAGGTTCCGCTATTGGTTACTGATCGGCGACGTGTCTCGTTCATGTCTACATAGTTCTCGAACCCGTAGGGTCCGCACGCTTAAAGTTCTATGACGATCGGTATAATGAGTTTATATGTTTTTATGTACCGAAGGTAGTTTGGAGTCCCGGATGTGATCACAGACATGACGAGGAGTCTCAAAATGGTCGATACATAAAGATTGATATATTGGAAGGTTATATTCGGACATCAGAAGGGTTCCGGGGGTTGCCGGATAAATACCGGAGTACCGGGGGTTACCAGAATCCCCCGGGGGCTTAATGGGCCTACATGGGCCTTACTGGAAATAGAGGGTAGCAAGGGGAGTGTGGGGCGCCCCCCAAGGCCCAAACCGAATTGGTTTAGGGCAAGGGGGGCGGGCCCCCTCTTTCCTTCCCCCTCTCCTACTCCTACTAGGGAAGGAGGAGTCCACTCCCGGTGGGAGTAGGGTTCCCCCCTTGGCGCGCCCACCTTGGTCGGCCGCCTCTCCCTCCTTGCTCCTTTATATACGGGGGCAGGAGGGCACCTCTAGACACACAAGTTGATCATTGATCTCTCCCAGCCGTGTGCGGTGCCCCCCTCCACCATAATCCACCTCGGTCATGCTGTAGCGGTGCTTAGGCGAAGCCCTGCGACGGTAGCTTCATCAACATCGTCACCACACCGTCGTGCTGTCGAAAATCTCCGTCGAGCTCTACTGGATCGTGAGTTCGTGGGACGTCACCGAGCTGAACGTGTGCTGAACGCGAAGGTGCCGTACATTCGGTACTGAGGATCGATCGATCGTGAAGACGTACGACTACATCAACCGCGTTGTCATAACGCTTCCGCTTAACGGTCTACGAGGGTACGTGGATGACTCTCCCCTCTCGTTGCTATGCATCACCATGATCTTGCATGTGCGTAGGATTGTTTTTGAAATTACTACGTTCCCCAACAGAAGGAACATGCATAATTCGAACAACACCAAGAGCAGCTTTCTCACGGACAAAATGAATATCAAGCTCAATGTGTTTGGTTCGTCGATGTTGTATTGGGTTATGAGCAAGATATACCGCACCCACATTGTCAAAAAAACTATAGCAGTGCTGATAGGTCGATGGAGCTCCTGAAGTAACTGATGAACCCAACAAGACTCGGCCACAATAGCAGCCATGACGCGATGTATATGCATCAGTTAAAATTATTCTTCTTACAGATTTATAATCCATCACTTCCATAACATTGACTGACAACGATGTAACATGTAAATTCTAACTACTATATCGGCAATGCATTGGTTCTGATTGCTAATAGCTAGACTATTTGAGGCAGCATCGCGCCGCCGGACACACGTGGGCATGTAACCACGGAGTGACAGTGGAGAAATCTATTTGACGACCGCAATAGAGGTGCGGCATGGTTCAAGCCCGACACAGTTTTATTGCCTTCATTCGGTGGAGAGTAAGAAGAGGACCATCAATGTTGCGATGGCCGGTGCCTTAGAATCACGGCATGAGCAATGTTGAGTACACCACTAGTAGAAAAAGGGCCTTTAGTCCCGGTTCATAAGGGCCTTTAGTCCCGGTTCTGGAACCGGGACTAAAGGGTCGGTACTAAAGCCTCCCCCTTTAGTCCCGGTTCTTACTGGAATCGGGACTAAAGGCCCTCCACCTTGCTGCTGCCTGGAGGTCAACCTTTATGATTTTTTTTGATTTTTTTTATTTTCAAATTTCTGAATTATTTTAACCTCTAATCTCTAATCACCCCTCATCATTCCAAATCGTCTAACTTCCCGAACGGTCACCCATCCTCTCACTACTCCAGCCTGAGCACGCTTAACTTCCGAGTTCTATTCTCCCTCGTTTCCAAGTCTACACTTGTTGTTTTCCTGACAATAGTAAGGTGTCAATCCTATTAACCCTCAGGAATTTACCTTGAGCATGAAGTCACACATTTCACTGTTTGAGTTTGAAACTATTGTTCTAAAAGACAATAATTATTTAGTAACACTAATATTTCTTGAATAAGTAGTTTGACCACAGTTTGACCCTAGTTTGACCACATTTTGACCAGATTTGACCAAAATTCAAAAAAACAGAAATAATTATTTAGTAACACTAATATTTCTTGAATAAGTAGTTTGACCATTGTTTGACCACAGTTTGACCATATTTGACCAAAATTCGAAAAAAACTGAAATAATTATTTAGTAACACTAATATTCTTGAATAATTATTTAGTAACACTAATACTTCTTGAATAAGTAGTTTGACCATAGTTTGACTAGATTTAAAAAATATTCAAAAAAACTGAAATTTGAGCATAACTTTTTTTCCTTTTAGAATTTGAGGATTCTAAAAATTTGCAAACAGGCCATAGGCCGTCAAAATCACCGGGCATGTCGAACACCGACAGAAAGGCGGAGGTTCAGTGCCAGGAGGCTGTCACCACCGACCGGTTGAATAGGGACAACGTTAGAGGGCCCGAGATAGTGCAGCGGCGGCGGAGCAAGCAAAGGCGTCTCGCGCGGGGATGATGAATCCACCCGGCGGCCAGGGCCCGCAAGCTTCCTGGAGCCAGCAGAGCGTTGGGTCGCCGGCCAGCTTCTCACCGTCGCCGCAGCCCTGGAGGTGCGCACCCTCTCCTGGCTATGCCGACGGCGATGTGCACGGCGGACTCAACCCCAACAACCAACATCACCTTTTCGGATGGCCAGCGTGCCTCACCCTCCTGTCTGAACCCCGACCAGGACACGCCCTCGCCGGCGTCCAGTACCCCCCGTACACCTACTCGCCGATGGCTTACGCCGCCTCTGCGCCGTGGCGCTCTGCACTTCTCGCAAGCCTCATCGTCGCATTTTGGCAACCCTGACGCGATGGAAGCCGACTGACGCGCCGATGGAAGCCGCCCGGCCGCCGTCACCGCCTCCCACGGGTTCCAGGCGCACACTACTAGGAAAAGGCATGCTAGTGGCGCACTAAATTTGCCTTCTAATGGCGCACTACCGGTGCGCCAGTGGCATCACGCCATTAGAATTAAATTCTAATGGCGCACCACTGGTGCGCCACTAGTATCTGGTGTTCTAATGGCGCACCACGTAGTGCGCCATTAGTATAGCCTGCAG
>NW_024118068.1:0-10181 GCF_003073215.2 Triticum urartu | reverse complement strand
CAATAAGGCTCTTCAGCTTGCATCTTCGACACGGACATCTTATCTCCGTCTCGTTCTTTTGAAGCATCTCGGCCTTCGCGGAGCTCAAAAACCTATTCACGATGCCTTCAGTCATCGTGCGGACCATGGTCGCCTGCGGGGTAGAGCAAAACGATATTTTAGAACCAAGAAAAAATTTGGCATGACCTTCCCTAAAAATAGGACCAAAAAGAATGCATAGTGCCAAATTTCTCGCCAAAACGGAAATGAATCAAAACATTCCGGCAAAATATTGGCAACTATCGCATTTCAAATACCGGTACCTTCAAACACAAACATATATGCAACACCACAAACACATGCAACACCCCTAACATACATAGATCTAGCTAGGCCACAAAAAGTGCATGTGCACGTTGTTGGAGCGAGCTAGGGAGAAAAAAAAGTAGATCTACATCATGAAGATAGCTTTCCCCTTACTTACCTATCAAAAAAAGGTAATTTCACCACTTAATTTTGATAAATCTATGGTGGAAATGAGGTGAGGAGGAGGAGGCAGCCGAAAGCTTGGAGAAGGAGATGGAGGGAATGAAGTGGGGAAAGTGAGTGGGTAGGTGTGGGGCTGTCCAAAATATGTTGTTGGGGTCCCAGGTTACTAATGGCGCACCACCAGCAAATGCGCCATTAGTAACCCTAATGGCGCACCTGCAGGTGGTGCGTCATTAGTAGTTTTGCAAAAAAGTAAAAAAAATATATATACTAATGGTGCATCGGGTAATAGTGCGCCATTACTAGTTTAAACTAGTAATGGCGCACTGTGGAACGATGCGCCATTAGTAGTTTTGGAAAAAAAAGAATAAAAAAAATTACAGTAATGGCGCACTGTTTGCCTGGTGCGCCATTACACCCTGTTTCTGTTGCGCCATTAGTGTCTTCCACACTAATGGCGCATCACCAACCGGTGCGCCATTAGTATATAGTAGTGGCGCACTACTTCCATGGTGCGCCATTAGTATCAATCCTATCTATAGCCCTTTTCCTAGTAGTGGCAAGACGATACAATGGACCTCGCCGGCGACATGGATGACGAGCTCGACTACGACGAGGAGGAGGAGAAGGAGGAGGAAGAGGAGGATGAGGAGCCGGCGCCTGCG
Organism: Triticum urartu; assembly: GCF_003073215.2. NCBI lineage: Eukaryota > Viridiplantae > Streptophyta > Magnoliopsida > Poales > Poaceae > Triticum > Triticum urartu. The sequence goes on along the minus strand of NW_024118068.1, from coordinate 9,048 downwards.
CCGGCGAGGAAAGGGAAAAAGAAGAAGCGGGGGGCCAGGACCGGTGAGCCACGTGTCAAGTGGACGTCCAAAGAAGACGAGTGCCTCATCGAAGCATGGAAGACCATCTGCCTTGACCCGATCACCGGCACGAACCAGAACGCCGACATGTACTGGGAGCGCATCAAGTCGGAGTTCGACGAGCGCAAGCTGGTCGACCCCTACTTCGCCACCATCCACATGAAGGGCGGCTCGAAGGCCATGTCGAACAATTGGGCGATCATCCGAACGCCTGCAACAAATGGCATGCGATCGTCGAGGAGATCGCAGCTCGCCCAGAAAGCGGCGCCAACGTCGATGGTCAGGTATGCACAGACGACGGCTCTCGTTTCTTTTCGCCGTGTGCGTCGCCGACACTTGTTCTTCGGCGCAGTTGGTTCGGATGTTCGCCATGTACCGTCAGGACAGCAGCACCGACCAAGAGTTCAAGTACCTCCACGTGTTCTCCCGGATGGAGAAGTGCGAGAAGTTGGCGGATGTCTGGCGCACCCTCGCCAAGGCCAAGAAGACGTACAAGTCGGACGCGCCCACGCGGGGGCCATGGATGAGCGCCCTGACAGCAACAAACTAGCCAAGACGGCGAAGGATGCCGCACCGGCTACCGAGCGTCTGCACGTGTCCATCGAGTAGTGCATCGCCGATGCCAAGAACCACGCTGCCCAGAGGGAAGAGAAATCCCAGGCGCGGTGGTCGGCGTTGATGACAAATAATGTCGTCAAGCTCGACCTACTCCCGACCTGGCTTTCCTGATTGGGGCGGACATGTCGACGATGGACGAGCAGGTCAAGGCGTGGTACCTAGTGGAGCGTGGCCTCATCCTGAACCAGATGCCGTCAACGGCCGCGCCAACTCCCACGCTGACCCCAACCTGCTGCGAAGCCTGAGTGATGATGCCTCCACGACGCCCATCACAGAAGCCGCGCCAATGCTGACCAGCCTGAGCACACCGATTCCCGCCAGTCCGATGCCGGAGCAGCACGCCGCCATTTGATGCATTGCCTACGCGCCCTTCCTTTTGAACGCCGAACTTTCGAGTATGATTAATCGCCGAACTGTGGCATGGTGATCGCCGAACTTTGTGGCAGCCATTGTTCGCCGAATTTGTGGCCTTCTTTTGGGTAGCAGGAAAAGTCAAGTTTGAATTTATACGCATGTTGGGGCCGAAATCTGGATGCGTGGCTGGGAACTAGATCACCTCCAGGGCCAAAAAAGCGCCGGCCGAAGGGCCAAACCACAATCGCCGGGTGCGCCTGAGGGCCGAACGAGTGGAGATGCTCTAAGTCAGTATTACCTAGAATGTCCAGTCCGTCCCAAATTAAGGGGAGGAGTAAGGCAGTCTGGACTATCCGCCACGTCGGCCCAAAAGCATGCCCCTCTCTTTCTCATCCTCACTCTTGCCTCAGCCCCGCCGATGCAAACCCTAGCCTCCCTGTCCTTTTGCGATGGGCTGTAAGATGGCTGAGAAATAGCTTGAGGTGTTGCCGAGCTATGTGGTTGCTCAAAGAGTACAGATCCTCTTAGCCGTTGCCCTGACGAGACGACGGATCTGGCCAGATCAGACTCATTTTCGCGCTATTGTGGCTCCGTGTGTGCTCCCATGTCACCGACTCTCACCTGGCACCTCCTTCGCATCCGCGGGGTCGCTGTCCTCCACCGTACCACGTCCTCCCTGTTCAAGTAGAACACCCACAACGGATCCTACTCTGGCAAACGGGGCTGATTAATCACACCTCAAGCGAGAGTTATTCGAGGAAAAATCCGTCTAGCGCATCTGGGAACAATGCAAAACTAGTTGCTAGAAGCGGCACCTGACAAGGGCCATCCCTGCTGACACGGTGACTCAGCTCCACGGTGCCAATGCCCACCTTCCTCTCTGCCGCATGCTGATACTCGGTGGGTCAGGAGGCTCGATGTGATCATAGTGCTCCATGTGTTCGGAGTGGCGCCGAGAATGGCGCTTAGCGTCCTTTGCGAAGCATTGGTGCCGCTGCGGCATACCCTCATCGACTCGAAGCTCATGGTTGCCATGGTGCTCATGGTTGCCGGTGATGTCCTTGAATTGGACCACGACACCCGCGCGCCGGAAGGCCGAGCAAGAAGCCCAGGTGCTCTGCTATAACCCAGCATGGATGTCACGGCAGCTTGGACCACACAAGTAACTGGAGCAACGGCAATGATGCCAACCATGACGAACGCTAGCAGAAGTGGGGGACCGACATTTGATATTCACGTCCAGCTAGGTAGGTAGATTAGGCTATGTTTTAATAAATTTCAACTAGTTACTGTAATATATTCAAATAATCCTGCCAACAAATATATTCAAATCTAATATGAATCGCGTTTGAACAATTACTTTGTAATACTGAAAAATGGGGGATGTAATTATGTGACAGAACTTTCGGAGGGTGTCCGCGGAAAAAAATTGATGTTCTTTCGGTTCTTTACCAGTTTTTCTTGAGAAAAACTGTAACTTTATTCATAGTCATAAAAATTACCTAGATCCTAGAAAGTGCAGCTGCACTTTTCGGTTGATCCGAGTGCACGCTCAAACACCGAACTACACGACAAACTGATCCCTGATTTGAAAAATTGCCCACTCACCCATTCTATATGCGGAAAGATTTTTCCACTGTAGTACGTTTATTTTCTCCACCTTGTCCGACCATCCGTGTGAACCGAGTAATGACGTAACGTGCATTAATTTTGGTACAATAAATTTCAAAAAACTATAACTTTCAAATCGCGGGCCGGAATTATGATCCGTTTTCACGGTTGGGTTCCTCGTGACAAGCTCTTCAAACTAGATCCTATATGAACATGTTTTGATGATTTTTTTACAAAAGCAACTTTAATGCTAGATGAGGCAAGTTTATTTCTAAATATGAGCAACTTTGATGCTAGAAGAATTGCATCAATGTATAAGTGAAATTCGCCTAGTAGCCTCCTACTTAGTTGTGTGTAATAGTGTAATAGATGGTTACCATGGTTGCTAAGTCGCATACATCGTAAACTAAGTTGTACATAGTTCAGTTTCCTAGCATACTGTGGAAGTTGCTCACCGTAAAGTGGGAAGTTTTCTAACATGGTTCCCAAATTATTGTCTACCTCAGAAGCCAAGTTGTCTACGTCGCTACGAAGTTGCCTATGGGTGATCCCTAATTGCCTAATATACTATGAAAGTTGTCCATTGGAGGACCGGCCTAAGAAGCCAACACTACTGAGTGTTCGGTTGTTGGCTAGCCAGGTCATGGGTGTTAGATAAGAAGTTGCATAGGGGGTAACCAGAAGTTTCATAGGGAGCAGATCAGACAATTGCCCACAAACCTACGTAAATTCTTAATTTTCAGTCGAGTTGCCTGCAAAATCATTGAAATCTTCAGATATAATGATGAAAACACACATGAGTTGGCTAGCCTGGTCGCGACAAGCTCTTCAAAACTAAACCACATGGATATGTTTCTTTAAAAAAGTTCAAAGCAACTTTTATGCTATATGAGGCAACTTTAGTGCAAAATAGAAGCAACTTCACTCCATTAAAAATAACTAACTAGCAACAATAAGCAACTAACTAATAATACATAACAACTTCGAAACAAAGGTAGATAACATCACATCACCATCATAAGCAACTTTCCTTCTACAAGGGGCAACTTTAGTACTAAAAGCAGGCAACTTCACTACATTTCGTGTCCTAGTTAATTTTGTCTATAATTTGGTTGTGTGCATCAAGAGATGCAGAGGCCGGGGGTGTTCCTCCTTTTCAAAAAAGTCAATTTTGTCTAATATTCTCCTTCTTCCTCCCGGTACTTCTAACTTGCCTATTGATCATGCTCGTATGTCGGTGTTTCTAAATTGCCTATAATACTATGAAGTCATCTACCAGTGATGCTCCTATGTGTGCTATTGCTAGTTATGGTAGGCCAACATGATGGTGAATCTAAACCACTTCAGAGTGTTTGTAGGCAACTTAGGAAAACAATGATAAATAACTTCATAATATTGTAAGCAACTATTTTTACAAAGTTAGGCAACTGAGTAGCAATTGTAGGCAACTAATTACCAATAGCAGCAACTAGGCATTAATAGTAGAAAATTTATAGCATTTATATGCAATTGAACATCAACCATAGGCAACTGTCAATCAACAATAGGCAATTGAGCAGCCATGACACCAAATTGGGACAATCATAGCAAAATTCATAGATACACATAGTGTAGCGAAGTTGTTTTGTATATAGCACTAAAGAAGCCTTGTGTTTTGTGTGATTTTCTAGTTTTTACACAAACCAACCTAATAGTCGGTCCTACTAGGCCAAAAAGAAGAAGTTGCTTTCCTATAACACTATAATTGCCTCCATTGTACCCAAAGTTACTCTCAAAAAAAGTTTGACGAAACCTACTCATATGTGATCTAGTTTTAAAGAACTCGTCGTGAGAAACCTGACGGTGAAAATAAAACTTAATTTCGATGTTTGAATCAAAAGTTATGGCTTTTACGACTTTTTAAACCCCAAATAAATGCAATGGGGACAAGATCTAGGCTGATTCTAGCTATATCCATGTGCGCTACGGGATGTGGCTAAGCAATTTCCTTTTCTAGTCTAGCAGCTAGACACCGAGACACATACTTACTATATATGTCGGTGCGCTCTAAACAACAAACGAGCCCAGCGGCGCTCCCTAGCCACGTCCTAAAAATTATAGGTACACTAATTTGGACCTAAGATCCAATAAAATATAAAGTAACTCCTATGACTAAGAATTACAATGAAATCTCTTGAAATCACCTTCTTCGAGGTATCAATCTCTACTCGAAGAAATACTCCAAAGACTTCGATAAAGAGACTACAATTGGACTAGAGCAACGATAGTGTGCTCCTATTTGTGGGACTCATCGTGTGAAGGTGCTTATATGGGCTGTGTTTAGCGTAGCCCACTAACAAAGGCACACCTTTTTTGCTCATAGGTCATGTTTCTCCCCGATGTTGGTACGGTACTAGATAATGCGAATTAAGACCTTTGGAGAATAATCGATGGTTCGGCAGCCATCAATGGGCGAGGGAGGAACCATCTCTTTCCATGCAGTGTCTCCGCTCACTTTAGCAAGCACGACTAATTGAAGTATAACAATTATAGTATCAATTAAATTAGCAGCAGTTGTTGCACTCACTGTCATTCTCGTACACACATCGTGGACCTTGAATTAAAAGATTAATTGTAGCGAGGTCACTATAGCTAGCTTAGCATAGCACAACTCTGCTTTCCAGATTAACGCTGTTTGCTGCCTCGACATGATAAAATGAACACGGGCATGTCCCAAAAGAGGTCGTGTCGATGTGCATAGTTGGTCAAATGGTCTCAGCCTCGGCCAGGAGTATACATGTCAGCATCCATGGAACAATTTTACATGCCTTGAAGATGAGCCGTTCATGCATGGATCTTTGCTGGTACGTGATTGTGAGATTGAGCCCTCGCTTTGATCCGCCCCACTAATAACTAGTTCGCACATTTGCAGAAGACAAGACAAGTTGATTTATGGAACTTTATATTTTGTCTGATGCCTCCTAATCCGAATGTTGGAGCGAAGTCGGCTAGTTAGGAAACCAGAAGCATACAGTTTGAGTCTTACTCCTGATATCTCATAATCCCATATGGCTCGTTGGTCGGTGGTTATGTGATCACTGGGTGAATACTGGGAATTGGCCGGTTGATCTCTGCTATCTTGATGAACTGGACCTCAGAAAACGTAGAGGCCTATGGTTTCATGCTATCCAAGGTGAGTGATATCTGTACCCGGTTGCCAACATGAACATGTGTAGCTAGTTCTGCTGTGTTTGGCTGCTGGTTGGTTGCCATCATTATTATGATACACCTTCACAGATAAGAAGAAACTAAAGAGAGACCACAGTTGTAGGCTCGGAAAGTTCTATTTCTAACAGCTCTTTGTCTTTTCTCCTTGCATGAAACACTGGGTTGGCTGAAAGGTACGGGTCACCAATATTGCCACACCATAAACATGATGAATGAGGATGATATATCCCTAACCCAGTCAACAAAGTTCGTACCCACATCACTTCTTCTGTAGAATTAACTAATGACTTACACTCTTTTTCAGTATTGGACCTGGAAATGTTTGCTTGTTTTCTTGCACTCTATCATATAAGATTAGAACCAAAAACACATCGTAACCTCCAGCAGGCCTCCTATCATGTGAGCACCCTGTCCAGTCTACATAAGAAAATGGATTTACCAAGGTTGAGTTAGATCTACCAATGTTAAGATCAATTCCCAGTGATCCATTAAAATACCTCAAAATTTTTTTCACAGTTCTCCAATGAAGAGAAGTAGGAGCATATGCAAATACGGATAAACCTTGTTGATAGAGAAAGCGATATATTGTCTATTGAAAGTCAAATACAGTAAAGCACCAACTATAATACAGTACCTTGGTGCATCCTCTGCTCATGGTGTTACTGAAGGGCTTGCAACCTCTTAGCCGTACACGCTAAAAATATCCGTGGCGTATTTCTCTCGAGTCAAACATAAACCTTTACTAATTCTCTTTACCTCTATAACTAAGAAATAATGGAGATCTCCAGGATCCGTTAGTGCAAACTCAGCTAACAGATCTCCAGGATCCTTTAGTGCATATTCGGTTTCGGGTGTGTGCATTACTTTGGGCTATGTGGAACTGCCGAAACGATATGATCTTTAACAAACAATCCGTTGCAATTTTTTTGCTGGTCATGTACAGAGCAACTGCATGGATCCGTACGTGATTGTCACTCAGCCATGAGGAAGCCAATGAGCATATGGCTATTGGGAGCAATCATTGGGAGATGGTAGCACGGAATACCTACAACCAATTTGGACGGGGATTTATTAATAGGATATGTGTTTAGTCATATTGTCCTATTTTGACTGGTTGTGGCACTTTTCATTTTTTTATAAATTTCATTTAAGCTATTTTTGCGAGATTGTACCAAATTTCATACTTTGCTTAATAATATGGTTCCATGCATTGGCCGGGATAATCCTCCTTTTCCAAAAAAGGCCAATAGGCCATGAAGCAATGCATTGGTTGCAAACTCTGACAAACTAGCAATAATTATGTCATCAACATAAATGAGCATAAACGTGAAAAAACATTTTGTTTCCTATACAAAAATAGTGATGTATCTGCCTTTGATGATCTGAAGCTGCGACTCTGCAATTTTACACTCAACCGTTGGTACCATGCTCGTGGTGTATGTTTTAACATGTACAAGATCTCCTCCAATTTACACAAGTAAGTGGGTTTACGTAGAGATGTCCAGATAACCTGTTGGTTCTGTCATGAACACATCTTCGACTAGAACGCCATGAAGAAACATATTATGCACATTTAGTGGACAAAGATCCTTCCACTAGAGACTGCAATGACATAACAAGCCTAACATCTGCTGCCTATTTTTTGGGTAAATATAAGGTAATTATTCCCTAATCACAGGATTACAATCGTTGGCAACGAGTTCAGTGATAAGGGAGGATGGTGAAGCTAGCACGCTGTGCTATCCCCGCTACGATCATAATTCCTTGAGCAATGTACAAACCTATTTTGTTCACGAGAAATATTTAGCAGACTAAATACCCTATTCTCAAACAAACCTTTCATCTCAGCAATAAGGGGACCATAAGTATATCTGTGCATGGACATATCAGTGAGCGCCACCCGTCTATATCATATCTTTGTTTGAACCCTTTTGCAACTAACCTTGCTTTGTATTATAGGCCCATCAATTTTAGTCTTAGTTTTAAACACCCACTTACAGACAATGAAATTTCTCCTGGATGGTGTCAAGTACTCAATATCCATATTTTTCTGAAGTGCCAAGTACTCAATATCCATATCCATATCCTTTTCTGAAGTGTTTGATACAAACTAAGTGCCCCGGTCTATTTTTCTGAAGTGTCAAGTACTCAATATCCATATCCTTTTTCCAATTATCATTTGCCAAAGCTTCATGCAAGTTTTATAATTTACCAGTAGTTGTTAAGAACCCAAACTTAGTTTTGTCCTACCTAGTTGTCCCATCAGAAATAACTTTTGGAATAGAAATACCATGCTGAGAAGGTGTGTGAATCTCAATTTGTTGTTGCGGGAGGTGTAGAGAACTTGGCCGCAAAAATTCATGTATATATAAAATGAAACAGCCTGTCCGCACAATTGTTTGTTCAATCTTATAGGGTTTATAGGGCATTAAATGGTGACATGCAAACAATAAAAGAAAACTCACCTGTGCATGTAAAAGTTCTTTTCGATTATTGGTCACGCATGTATGCATTGCAATTAATGCATTAGTAAACACACTTTTTGAGAAACACAAATGCATTAATTGAGTACTTTTGCAAACTACAAAAATTATTCCACCACTCATCATCTAACTTGGTTGGTGAGGGAGGGAGTATTACACTATCCTATTGGGACTTCAATGTTCAAGTTCAGACAGCTCGGATATTACGTTCCTTTGGAATAGAATGAAAGCGCGTTTTCGGCGAACTTTACAGTTTTGAGTTCCACATAGATGAGGTTTATATGGACTTGCATAAGTCCATATAATCAAAAGAATGTCCATATATTTTCAGTTTTTCTAAGTTTTCTACTGGCGAAATGACAGTTCTAATCATTTGAGATTTCTTTACTGTCAGGTGATTCTTAAACGACATATGTATAATTCGCACAAATTCATAATATATGGTTGTCTAGTGGTAACCACTAGTAGAAAAAGGGCCTATTGTCCCGGTTCGTAAGGGCCTTTTGTCCCGGTTCCTAAACCGGGACTAAAGGGTCGGTACTAATGCCCTGTCCCTTTAGTCCCGGTTCAATCCAGAACCGGGACAGATGGGCATCCACGTGGCCTGTGCGCGGAGCCCAGGCAGGAGGGCCTTTGGTCCCGGTTGATGGCACCAACCGGGACCCATAGGCATCCACGCGTCAGCATTTCTGTGGCTGGGGTTTTTGTTTTTTTT
>NW_024118067.1:0-15781 GCF_003073215.2 Triticum urartu | reverse complement strand
CCTACGGACTAAAACCCTCCGGTTTATATAGACACCGGAGAGGGTTAGGGTTACACAAAGTCGGTTACAATGGTAGGAGATCTTGAATATCCATCGCCAAGCTTGCCTTCCATGCCAAGGAAAGTCCCATCCGGACACGGGATGAAGTCTTCAATCTTGTATCTTCATAGTCCTGGAGTCTGGCTGATGGTATAGTCCGGCCACCCGGACACCCCCTAAACCAGGACTCCCTTAGTAGCCCCTGAACCAGGCTTCAATGATGACGAGTCCGGCGCGCAGATTGTCTTCGGCATTGCAAGGCGGGTTCCTCCTCCAAATTCCTCAAGAAGATTTTAAACACCAAGGATAGTGTCCGGCTCTGCAAAAAAGCTTCCACATATTGCCATAGAGAGAATAATATTAACACAAATCTAATCTGCTGACATATTCCGCAGCGTGACATCACACTACGGCCAAGTCTTTTACTCGAATCGTTTTTACTTTTCCACCTCAGCACGTTTTGCGAGGCGGTTTCCTTGGCACGTCTTGTCAAAGCAGAGATCGTGTCCCCTTTATTTACGGGATTCTCATCAATACGGACGAGGGTAACCCAATCGTGCCCGCTAGCATGTTTTCTCGATTAAAGGCGAGCCCCAAATGGTTATGGGGAGGGCTCTTGGTATTCAACCTCTTATATAGAGACCAAGGCCTTACTCCTTTTTTCCAATCTCAAACGAGTTCGCCCGTCGCCTCGAGTTCCAACACCCTAGGCTCCAGATTCCAGGCGCTTCGGACCTTCGACAATGTCCGGCTCTGACCTTCAAGGCCGATGGATGCCCTCCTCCGTCACGGAGGATGACGTGCTAAAGTTGAGAGAGGCTAAGTTCTTGACCGGCGAAATTTCACATAGGTTGCCTGCTCAAGGGCAGGCCATTCCCAATCCCTAGCCCGGTGAGAGCGTGGTGTTCATGTCTCACTTCCTTCGGGGGTTAGGCTTCCCAATGGATCCCTTCGTGAGGGGGCTGCTGTTTTATTACGGGCTGGAATTCCACGATTTAGCTCCGGAGTCCATCCTCCATATTTCCTCATTCATCGTCGTGTGTGAAGCGTTCCTCCATGTTACCCCTCACTTCGGATTATGGCTCAAGACCTTTAAAGTGGAGCCGAAGATGATCGAGGGACGGCACGCAGAGTGCGGAGGCGCTGTTATAAGTAAGAATGCTGATGCTTCATGGCCCGAGGGCTCTTTTCAAGAGGAGCTCGGCTTGTGGCAACGAGAGTGGTTCTATATCACCGCTCCCAGGGGCACCAAGTGGATGGCGCCTCCTGCCTTACGCTCGGGTCCTCCACCACGACTAGCGTCATGGGTCAACAAAGGATTAGATTGGGGGTTATCCAAAGATGTGCCCTTGTTGCAGGGCCGCATTAGGGATCTCTTAGAAAGAGACCTTAGCCTGGTCAAGGTGACGCAGGTCATGCTGATTCGCCGAATATTACCCGGCAAACGTCGCTCCCTTCGCCTGTGGGAGTTTAATCTAGAGGGACCGCAAGCTCTCCAGCATTTCATGGGCGCAACGCCCGCGGAGATGTATAAACTGTTCTTCGGATCACAAGCAATGTGTACGGATTTAATAGAGGACGCAGGTCTAAGCTGCAATCGCCCGGATACTCAAGTAAGTAACCTTGTGCCCGGACCTGCTATCCGTATAATTGTCATAAACTTGCCCCTAAAAGAGATGTCCTTTTAAACAGGAGTGGATAGCGAAGGCAAAGCTGATCAGGTGTCCGGCTCCCCTTCCCGAAACCAGGCCGGATCCCGTGCTTGTCAGGATGTTGAAGATAATGCCTTTGGAGGGAAGTGAGGGGGAGGATAAGGAAACTATGGCCTCCTCGAAGGAGGCTGTTCCGAAGGGAGGAACCGACAATTCCTCTCCTAAGGGGAAGAAGAGGACTGCCTCTGAAAACCAGGAGGCTATAGCCTCCAAGCGGGGGGGGAATCCTCGTCAGAGGGTCCTATGCCAGGGGATTCCTCGGCTGAACTATGCCCTCAAGAGGACCAGCCCTCCAGCGAGCCGTAAGTGGAGAAAGATTTTCCTTTAGAGGGATGAGAGAAATCCTTGCTTTATATCTGAGAAGATTAACCGAATTTTCACCTTGTAGCTCGGACCTCAGCCCTTCTCAGCAGAGCTCGTCCTCGGGGGATCTTCTTCCGGAGATGATGGAGAGCGGGACGCCTCCCCCTGCCGTACCGCCTAGCGAGACGGGCGACCCTGAGGTGTCGTCGTGAAGGGTTTCTCCGAATCCGGCAGGGGCGGAAGATAGCTATGTGGCCCCCAAGGTTCTCCGCATCCGGCCTTCGAAAGAGGCCATAGGACAAGTCCGGCACCGTCTGGTGCTCGGCCGGAGGAGCTAAAGATTCTGCTGGGGCGAGCTTCTATCTCAGAGGAGCACCGTGCATTGATGGGCATGGTGATTGAAAGGATTTCATCCGCAGAAAGCGGATTGCATGAGGCCATCAGAAGTTTACTGACGGGTTTTGAGGTACGTTAGATAATGTACACTTTTGTCAGTTGCGCATAATTAAGATGCGCCCTGTGTAGATAGTAGCCCCTGAGACTCTGTGCGTTGTCAAAATTGACGGCGTGCAGAGGATCATAATCCCAGGTCTTAAATGTCGCCTTTGTATATAGGTGGCGAATTGTCCGGAATCGAGCCGGATTGATGATTTTGCCGAACTAAAGCGGCAACTTGACCTGGCAGATGCCGACATCGCGCTTGTCAACAAGCGGCTTGATGAGGCTCATGGTATGTAATTCATCGGGCGGCATCTGGTAAGAGGAGCTTTATGCCAGTATCTTACAATGTGTGTGCTTGACGCAGATGGTGCGGCCGCCGTGGAGAGTCTTCGGGCGGAACTTGCCCGATCTAAGGAACGAGCCAGGAAAAGTGATGCGGCTGCCGACAAAGCCCTTGAAGAACTGAGAGCCGAACAGGCTGCTCACTACCGAAGCAAGAAGGAGATGGTTGAGATGGCCATGAAGTTAAAGAGCGATGCTGACCGTTGCAAGCTTCTTGAGAAAGAAGACCGGGCGAGACAGACGGACTTAGAGAAGGCCGTTGCTGATGCCAAGGACGCTCGCTCTGCGATGAGAGCTGCAAAGGAGGAGCAGCGTCAGGCCGGACAGATTGCGGCTGGAAAGCCCTTTATGCTGCGGACGAAGTTTTGTGATCCGAAGTTTGCTCCGTTGGACCGGATGTGGAGTGTGGAGGACACCTATCTGGATTTGGCAGCGAGTGTTGCTGATGCGACCGAACACTTTCGAGATCAAAAAGATCACGAAGTGGAAAAGCTTTTCTGGTCGCAGTTTCCACAATCCAGAGCGTCCACTGGCAGTGGACGATCTGGCTCAATGGGCCGAACTGAATAGGTTGTCCGGACTCGCCATGAAGTACGTCATGGGTCATCTGTGGCCGGGGAGATCGGAGCCGAAGAGTTATTTCAGCTTGGTGCAGCAATTCCTTGACGCGGTGCCGCGTATTAATGCAATGAAGAGGTCAGCATGCATAGAGGGCGCACGGATGGCTCTTGCCCGTGTCAAGACATACTGGGCAGAGATGGAGACCACCATTGTTGCGTCCCGAGATTCGGACAAAAGCCGAATACCCTCCGAGCACTATTTTCAGGAAGTCCTTGAAGGCGCTCATGTAATAGAGATGCAGTGGTCGAAGGATGCTATGTTATGATAGCATATGTAATAATATTTTGATAAATTGTAGTAGCCTTTTATACTTGTGCCTTCAAGTATTGGGAACACCTCCTGGGCGGCCATTTTAAGATATATATATATATACAAAATCTGAAAGATGGCAGTCGTTGGCTTCAGCCCCCACGCACATAGTGCGGGGGTGCTCGCAGAAGACACATTTTCACACTTAATCCAACGTCTTGGTCCTACAAAGGAGGTGCTAGCGCAGCGGGCTAGGCAACCGGACTATAATGCTTTAACACTTTCACTTAGCCATAGGAGCTTGACAATGGAACTATTTAGGTAGCCCCTGGTGGCGACTGCGCTCGCCCGAGTTCGGGGCGCGTATGTGCCTGGCCGAGAAACGGCCCTTCGTTAAAGCGGAGGAATCCTATAGATTCCGGTAGGTCATCGAGTGGCTGACCAGTCTCACAGCTACATCATAACAGTCAGTTTTCGGCTTTCTCTACTGAGGTGCTCGCCCGGCCTAACCGGGGCACAATCGCAGTAGTTCTCCTGGTGCTACCTTAGCCGATAGAGTGGAACATAAGGTAGCCGAACACAGGAGCCGGGCAACCCAACATTTGACCAAAGACATGATTCGGAGCTGATGCATATAATGCCAAAACTCGCGACGCCGAACACTCCCTAAGGTGTTCGGTCTTTAAAGTGCGGGCGAAACAACACCATTTATTAAAAAGCCCCTAGTGTCCAGGTACGTGCAAAAATTCTGACGTGGCCACATGCCAAGACGCCAGCCTCCTCCTTGGTTATATCACAGAAAACCAGGGGATATATAGCAACAAGAGACAGTAAAAAAGGTTTATGTAGGGTCTTAATCTAAAAAGAATCCTTAGAACGGGTCCCTACTGCACGTCTGCGCCTGTCTCTCTGTTGTGCCGTATCCTGGACGGGCGCAGCATGATGGTCATCTGTAAAAAGAGAGTAACTAAGTTGAAAAAAGGGTCATGCCGAACAGAATTTATATTGAATAAACAAAGTGTAAGGTAAAATATGTGAAACCGAGCTTGATTGTCTCTTAGTTTACAGGTGCGGAGCCCCTAGAACAGGGGTGTGTGGCCGTTAAGCCTGCATCAATGATAGTTTTGTACCGAACTCGTCTATCCGCGTCCGTGGTCTTTAATGACCTGTTCAAATGTTTTTGGCCGGTGAAGCCATTTTTTTGTGGGGCTGTCAAAGCAGCCACACAGTCCTCCGCTTGGGGGAGGCGCACTTCAATGCTTCCCCTTCAAAGAGAGGATGCCTCATGGACCGGGCATCTTAAGCGTTAGAGATGCATAATGCGGTATTGCGTTAAAGCGGGCGAAAGCTTCGCGTCCCAGTAGTGCTTGATAGCGACTTGAGAATGGGACGATGTGGAAGGTTATCTTTTCGCGGCGGAAGTAACCGGGGTTGCCGAATATAACTTCAAGCCGGAGAAAACCCATGCACCGGGTGTCCGGACCTGGCGTTACCCCTTGAAAGGAGGTTTTGCTGTGACGAGTTCTTGTTGGGTCTATCCCCATGTGGCGGATTGTGTCCTGATATATCAGGTTTAGACCGCTGCCGCCGTCCATTAGGACATTTGTAAATTGGAGTCCGCCGATTATTGGATCGGGTACCAGGGCGGTCCAGCCTGCGTTCCTGGTACTTCTGGAGTAATCCAGATGGTCGAAGATGATTGGTTTAGACAACTAGTGGCGAGACTCCTTTGCGATAGGCCGTGTGGCGCGTACCTTTATGGGCGCCGCGCGTTTTGTTATGTGAAGTAAGTTTACTGTTTTTACTTCTTGTGGGAAGTTCTTTTGTTTCCTTGTGTTCTTCTTTTGGGGTTCGTCATCGTCTTCGCTTGGTATGTCGAGCCCCTTGAGTTCGGCATTGAGTCTGCCGGATTGTTTGAAGACCCAACAATATCTATGGGTATGGTTGGCAGGCTTCCCGGGAGTACTGTATATTTGACATATCCTGTCCAGAATTTTTTTTAAGTTGGATGGATCATCCCTGTTATCCTGGATGGGCGGCTTTGTCTGATTCTGTCGTGAGCTTTTGAATCCGGCGTTGACTGCCGTGCTCTTTGGAAATTTTTCCTTAGTCCGGTGACGGTCCTTATTGCGTCGCGGTTTTCCGTTTCCATCCTTAGTTTCGGATGTACTTGGGTCGCTGGTGCTACATTGTCGATGTCAAAACCGGCGGATCTCGGGTAGGGGGTCCCGAACTGTGCGTCTAGGCCGGATGGTAACAGAAGACAAGGGACACGATGTATTTACCCAGGTTCGGGCCCTCTCGATGGAGGTAATACCCTACTCCTGCTTGACTAATATTGATGACATGGGTAATACAAGAGTAGATCTACCACGAGATCAAGGAGGCTAAACCCTAGAAGCTAGCCTATGGTATGAATGTTGTATGATGAAGTTGTCCTACGGACTAGAACCCTCCGGTTTATATAGACACCGCGTAGGGTTAGTGTTACACAGAGTAGGTTACAATGGTAGGAGATCTTGAATGTCCGCATCGCCAAGCTTGCCTTCCACGCCAAGGAAAGTCCCATCCGGACACGGGACAAAGTCTTCAATCTTGTATCTTCATAGTCCTGGAGTCCGGCTGAAGGTATAGTCCGGCTATCCGAACACCCCCTAATCCGGGACTCCCTCATACATCTTGCCAACCAGCTGTCCTGTCCTGCACAAAAGCGGGTCATGAGGCTCGTTAGTGCGGCCATTGTTCTTGGCTTTTCCTGGCCGAGGTGTCTGGCGAGCCATTCGTCTCGGACATTATGCCTGAAAGCTGCTAAGGCTTCGGCGTCTGGACAGTCGACTATCTGATTCTTTTTAGTGAGAAATCTATTCCAGTTTTGCCGAGCTGATTCTCCAGGCTGTTGAGTTATGTGACTAAGATCGTCTGCATCCGGAGGGCGGACATAGGTCCCTTGAAAATTTGCTCGGAAAGCATCCTCGAGCTCTTCCCAACTTCCGATTGTGTTTTCAGGAAGGCTTTTAAGCCAATGCCGGGCTGGCCCTTTAAGCTTAAGGGGTAAGTATTTTATGGCGTGGAGGTCATCTCCTCTAGCTATGTATGTGGAGGATATAATCCTCGATCTAGACTCCAGGGTTTGTTGTTCCATCATATGCCTCTATGTTTACGGGTTCGAATCCCTCTGGAAATTCATAATCCAAGACCTCATCGGTGAAACATAGGGGGTGTGCGGTGCCCCTGTATTTGGGTGTGCCAGATTCTGATAATGGCTTTATTGCATTGCTTACGAGAGCTTGCTTTCTTGTCCCGTAAATGGACCTGGCTGGGCCATGATGCAAATCCTTAAGTGGGTCGCATGCCGGCTTAAGTGCGGCGCCGCTTGCCGCTTTATGCTGGCCATGGGGTCGTCTATCCGACCATGTGGCTTTCTTATTTTTGGAACGCGAGGGCTCTAAGGCCTCTTTGTCGAATTCAGGTAGTAGCTTTCTCTTCGGATAGCTTTTAGTGCGGCGACTATCGCCGTATTTATCTGCGGTATTGATTACTTTGCTCCATCTGATCCTGAGTGCATCTTCCGCAGTTTTTAGCTTCCGCTTCTGCTTTTTCAGGCCGCGTGCTGTTGCAACGAGCCTCTTGTGGAGATTCTTCTGCTTCGTGGGTTTATCCGGCGTAAGGTCGTCCGGAGTGCCATTTTCGCCGGGGGAGGGATGTTCGGTTTCGCTATCTGTGTTGCCCTGTTAGGACGGTTGCTCTAAGGCCTTCTCATCGTCTACCGGCTCATCCTGCTCTATGGCTGGGTCTTTATTGAGGCGGGGCTTGGGTCGGCGTTTACGCCGATGCTTTGATTGTTTTTCGAGGGGTCGGTCCCCCGTTCCATCCCCTTTTTCCTTGTTGTCGCTTCCTTTAGGGGTATCCACCATGTACACATCGTGAGATGAGGTGGTTGTCCAATGCCCTATGGGCGTTGGTTCATCTGTGTCTCCTGCATCGTTGTCCATGTTGTCGATGTCTGCGGAGTCGAAGTTGAGCACGTCGTTTAAATTGTCGATAGTGGCTACCATGTGGGTGGTGGGTGGGCTTTGAATTTCTTCATTGTCTGTATCCCATCCTTGCTGACCGTAGTCCGCCCAGGGCTCTCTGATAAAGAGAGTGACTTTAGAGAATTCAGGATGTCGCCGAAGGGCGAGTGCTGAAAGATGTCCGCGGCGGTGAACTCCATTACCGGCGCCCGATCGGATTCGATCGTTAGGGGCGCGGGGTGCTCGGAGTTCGGAGAGGAATCCGGCTCCTCGGAGTCAAGGGCCATGCGGAGCGCGGGGCTGGCGTTCGGCTCAATCGCATTTGAGATCGCGGCACCCGAGGTGACGTCCAACCGCTCATCCTCGATGGCGCAATAGGCTCCGAATTAAGGGTCGGAACTGGTGCGTGTGCGGCCTCCAGGGCACTATTCGGTGGCAGAGCTAGATCATGCCCCTCGAGACAGTGCGGCGTGCTCGGCTGTGGCTCGAATCCGTCGAAGATCAAATCCCCGCGGATGTCAGCCGTGTAGTTTAAGCTTCCAAACCTGACCTGATGGCCAGGGGCATAGCATTCGATCTTCTCTAGGTGGCCAAGCGAATTGGCCCGCAGTCCGAAGCCGCCGAAGACGAAGATCTGTCCGGGGCGAAAAGTCTTGCCCTGGACTTCATCGTTATAGATGATCGAAGGAGCCATCGGGCCCAAAAGTGACGACACAGAGGAACTCTCAATGAAAGAACCAATGTCGGTGTCAAAACCGGCGGATCTCGGGTAGGGGGTCCCGAATTGTGCGTCTAGGCCGGATGGTAACAGGAGACAAGGGACATGATTTTTTACCCAGGTTCGGGCCCTCTTGATGGAGGTAAAACCCTACGTCCTGCTTGATTAATATTGATGATATGGGTAGTACAAGAGTAGATCTACCACGAGATCAAGGAGGCTAAACCCTAGAAGCTAGCCTATGATATGATTGTTGTATATGAAGTTGTCCTACGGACTAAGACCCTCCGTTTTATATAGACACCGGAGAGGGTTAGGGTTACACAAAGTCGGTTACAATGGTAGGAGATCTTGAATATCCGCATCGCCAAGCTTGCCTTCCACGCCAAGGAAAGTCCCATCCAGACACGGGACGAAGTCTTCAATCTTGTATCTCCATAGTCCTGGAGTCCGTCTGAAGGTATAGTCCGGCTACCCGGACACCCCCTAATCCAGGACTCCCTCAGAGAGCCCCTACTTTTGTACACCGACACTCCTATTTATGATGATTATATTGATGAAAGTGGGTTTGGAAGAGTGTCAACTTTCGGAAGTAACGATCCCACTATTTGGGAGGGCGTTGAATCTTATTGTGACAATTATAAAGTGGATTTGGAGAGGTCATGACTTTATTTAGTAATGATTCCACTATCTTGGAAGAGGTTTCAATTGATTATGGTGAGAACAAAGTTGCTACTTATGATGATTATTGTGATGATACTTATGTTATAAAAAGCAGTGATGATTATATTTACAAAACTTATCATGATTATGATTACCCTTTTTCTGAACATTACTCTTTTAATGTGGAAACAATTTATAGTATTCCAGTTTCCTATGATACTCCCACTATTCCGAATGAGAAGAATTTTGCTTATGTGGAGAGTAGTAAAATTTCAATGCTTGTAGATCATGAAAAGAATGCTTTATGTGATAGTTATATTGTTGAATTCATTCATGATGCTACTGAAATTTATTATGAGGGAGGAATATATGCTTGTAGGAATTGCAATAATATCAAGTTTCCTCTCTATGTGCTTAAAGTTTTGAAGTTATGCTTGCTTTGCCTTCCTATGCTAGTTGATTATTTTCCCCATAAGTTGTTTACTCACAAAATGCCTATGCATAGGAAGTGGGTTAGAATTAAATGTTCCAGTCATATTCTTCATGATACTCCCGTTATGTTTCAATTCTTATCTTTTATGTGAGCATCATTGTCATCATCATGCCTAGCTAAAAAGGCATTAAAGAAAAGCGCTTGTTGGGAGACAACCCAATAGTTACCCCTACTGTTTTTGTGTGTTCACATGATTAAGCTACTGTAGTAACCATGTTTTATATCTTTTGTTTCAATAAAGTGCCAAGTAGAACCTTTGGGAAGACTTGGGTGAAAGTTAATGCGATCTTGCTGTAAAAAACAGAAACTTTGTGCTCACGACATTAGCTGTCATTTTTTACAGAAGAGTGCTTTTAAGTTGATTCTTTTTGCAGAACATGAATATACAAATTCGTCACGTCCACCAACTTATTTCAGAATTTGTGGAGTTACAGAAGTATACGTTTGATACAGATTGCTACAGACTGTTCTATTTTTGACAGATTCTGTTTTCTATGTGTTGTTTGCTTATTTTGATGAATCTATGAGTAGTATCGGAGGGTATGAACCATAGAGAAGTTTAAATATAGTATATATTACTCCAATATGAATTTAGAATGAGTTCACAACAGTACCTAAGTGGTGATTTATTTTTCTTATACTAACGGAGCTTACGAGATTTACCTAAGTGGCATCCCCTCTTTTGTCTTCGTTCATCGGTAACTTTACTTGGAGCTAAATTTTTATTCACCACATGATATGTGTTTTGCTTGGAGCGTCATTTCATTTAATTTTGTTTTGTTTGTCGTTTGAACAATATACAAAGATCGGAAATTGTTAAATATTAGAGAGTCTTCACATAGTTGCATAATTATTTGACTACTCATTGATCTTCACTTATATCTTTCGGAGTAGTTTGTCGTTTGCTCTAGTGCTTCACTTATATCTTTTAGAGCACGGCGGTGGTTTTATTTTATAGAAATTATTGATCTCTCATGCTTCACTTATATTATTTTGAGAGTCTTTTAGAACAGCATGGTAATTTGCTTTGGTTATGAAACTAGTCCTAATATGATAGGCATCCAGGATGGGTATGATAAAAACTTTCATATAGAGTGCATTAAATACTATGAGAAGTTTGATACTTGATAATTGTTTTGAGATATAAAGATGGTGATATTAGAGTCGTGCTAGTTGAGTAATTGTGAAATTGAGAAATACTTGTGTTGAGGTTTGCAAGTCCCGTAGCATGCACGTATGGTAACCGTTGTGTGACAAATTTGAAGCATGAGGTGTTCTTTGATTGCTTTCCTTATGAGTGGCGGTCGGGGACGAGCGATGGTATTTTCCTACCAATCTATCCCCCTAGGAGCATGCGCGCAGTGCTTGGTTTTGATGACTTGTAGATTTTTGCAATAAGTATGTGAGTTCTTTATGACTAACATTGAGTTCATGGATTATACGCACTCTCACCCTTCCATCATTGCTAGCCTCTTCGGTACCATGCATTGCCCTTTCTCACCTCGAGAGTTGGTGCAAACTTCGCCGGTGCATCCAAACCCCGTGATATGATACGCTCTATCACACATAAGCCTCCTTATATCTTCCTCAAAATAGCCACCATACCTACCTATTATGGCATTTCCATAGCCATTCCGAGATATATTGCCATGCAACTTTCCACCATTCCATTTATTACGACACGCTTCTTCATTGTCATTTTGCCTTGTTATGTGTTTGATCTCTCTCTCTCTCTCTCGTGTTCTTTATTTGGCACGATCTTGATGTATCACGGGCTTTGCTATTATAGTTGGATCTTATGATATTTCTCCCCCTCTACTCTCTTGTAATGGATTGAGGTTTCCCTTTGAAGTTATCTTATCGGATTGAGTCTTTAAGGATTTGAGAACACTTTATGTATGTCTTGCATGTGCTTATCTGTGGTGACAATGGGATATTCACGTGACCTGCTTGATGTATGTTTTGGTGATCAACTTGCGGGTTCAGTGACCTTGTGAATTTATGCATAGGGGTTGGAACACGTTTTCGTCTTGACTCTACGGTAGAAACTTTGGGGCACTATTTGAAGTTCTTTGTGTTGGTTGAATAGATGAATCTGAGATTGTGTGATGCATATCGTATAATCATACCCACAGATACTTGTGGTGACATTGGAGTATCTAGGTGACATTAGGGTTTTGGTTGATTTGTGTCTTAAGGTGTTATTCTAGTACAAATCTGGGATAGATCGAACGGAAAGAATAGCTTCATGTTATTTTACTACGGACTCTTGAATAGATCAATCAGAAAGGATAACTTTGAGGTGGTTTCGTACCCTACAATAATCTCTTCGTTTGTTCTCCGCTATTAGTGACTTTGGAGTGACTCTTTGTTGCATGTTGAGGGATAGTTATATGATCCAATTATGTTATTATTGTTGAGAGGACTTGCACTAGTGAAAGTATGAACCCTAGGCCTTGTTTCAACGCATTGCAATACCGTTTGTGCTCACTTTTATCATTACTTACCTTGCTGTTTTTATATTTTCAGATTACAAAAACTTATATCTACCATCCATATTGCACTTGTATCACCATCTCTTTAGCAAACTAGTGCACCTATACAATTTACCATTGTATTGGGTGTGTTGGGGACACAAGAGACTCTTTGTTATTTGGCTGCAGGGTTATTTGAGAGAGACCATCTTCATCCTATGCCTCCCACGGATTGATAAACCTTAGGTCATCCACTTGAGGGAAATTTGCTACTGTCCTACAAACCTCTACACTTGGAGGCCCAACAATGTCTACAAGAAGAAGATTGTGTAGTAGACATCAATGGGTGGAGGGGAAGGAGAAAGCGAGCGTGGCGGCTGGGAGGAGTGAGGGTGTGGCGGCTATTGATTGGGGCCTAGGGTTCAAGCTGGAGGAGGGGATTGGGTGCGTGGGTGCTACCTCTTGAGCACTTCGTTGGTTTTCCCTTGAAGAGGAAAGGGTGATGCAGTAAAGTAGCATAAGTATTTCCCTCGGTTTTTGAGAACCAAGGTATCAATCCAGTAGGAGACCACGCGCGATTCCCACGCACCTACAGAAACAAATAAGAACCTCGCAACCAACGCGATAAAGGGCTTGTCAATCCCTTCACGGTCACTTACGAGAGTGAGATCTGATAGATATGATAAGATAATATTTTTGGTATTTTTATGATAAAGAGTAAAAGTAAAGATGCAAAGTAAAATAAATGGCAATAGAAATAGCTAAGTGTTGGAAGATTAATATGATGGAAAATAGACCCGGGGGCCATAGGTTTCACTAGTGGCTTCTCTCAAGAGCATAAGTATTAGGGTGGGTGAACAAATTACTGTCGAGCAATTGATAGAATTGAGCATAGTTATGAGAATATCTAGGTATGATCATGTATATAGGCATCACGTCCGCGACAAGTAGACCGAAACGATTCTGCATCTACTACTATTACTCCACACATCGACCGCTATCCAGCATGCATCTAGAGCATTAAGTTCATAAGAACAGAGTAATGCTTTAAGTAAGATGACATGATGTAGAGGGATAAACTCATGCAATATGATATAAACCCCATATTTTTATCCTCGATGGCAACAATACAATATGTGCCTTGCTGCCCCTGCTATCACTGGGAAAGGACACCGCAAGATTGAACCCAAAGCTAAGCACTTCTCCCATTGCAAGAAAGATCAATCTAGTAGGCCAAACCAAACTGAAAATTTGAAGAGACTTGCAAAGATAACCAATCATACATAAAAGAATTCAGAGGAGATTCAAATATTGTTCATAGAAAAACTTGATCATAAACCCACAATTCATCGGATCTCGACAAACACACCGCAAAAGAAGATTACATTGAATAGATCTCCAAGAAGATCGAGGAGAACTTTGTATTGAGATCCAAAGAGAGAGAAGAAGCCATCTAGCTAATAACTATGGACCCGAAGGTCTGAGGTAAACTACTCACACATCATCGGAGAGGCTATGGTGTTGATGTAGAAGCCCTCCGTGATCAATGCCCCCTCCGGCGGAGCGCCGGAAAAGGCCCCAAGATGGGATCTCACGGGTACAGAAGGTTGCGGCGCTGGAAATAGGGTTTTGGATCCAGATCTGATGTTTCTAGGGTACATGGGTATATATAGGAGGAAGAAGTACGTCGGTGGAGCAACATGGGCCCCACGAGGGTGGAGGGCGCGCCTGGGGGGGTAGGCACACCCCCTGCCTCATGCTCTCCTCGCTGTTTGCTTTACGTAGACTCCAAGTCCTCTGGATCACGTTTGTTCCGAAAATCACGTTCCTGAAGGTTTCATTCCGTTTGGACTCCGTTTGATATTCTTTTTCTGCGAAACACTGAAATAGGCAAAAAACAGCAATTCGGGCTGGGCCTCCGGTTAATAGGTTAGTCCCAAAAATAATAAAAGTGTATAATAAATCCCATTAAACATCCAAAACAGAATATAATATAGCATGGAACAATCAAAAATTATAGATACGTTGAAGACGTATCACCCCTACACCATAAATTGGTGGCTGCTCAGAGTTAGTGCACGGCTTTTGTCGTTTGAGAGCAACCCACCTCCGAAGCATTTGAGAGAGAGATCCTTGCGAGGACAAAGCCCAAAACACCCAGAGCCAAAGAGTGTTAGGCATCACTAAAGTCTTTCTGTCCGCGTGATCAGAAGACTTATTACACTTGAGGACTATGAATCCTCCAGCCGGTTAGGCGTCGCGTTCTGAGCATCCAAGAGTCATTGTAGATTGCCGGTGAACAAAGTCTGTGAAGGTTTGGAAGTCTACCTTGAAGACTTACCAGAGTGATTGGGCGAGGACTAAGTGTCCTTAGCTCAAGGGGAATAAGGTGAAAATGCGGTCTTCTGTGTTGAATCTCAGCCTCCCTAACCACACATACAATTGTTACAGCAACTGGAACTGGTCCAACAAATCCCTATCCTCTCCAAGCTACTAGTTCTATCTTCTCCCTCTCTTTACTTACAGTTTGTGTTCGTGAAGTCATTGCCTGCTTGCTTTATCTGATTGACTTCACTGTGTGACGACTATTGTTGTTTGGCTTCATACTATCTTCCATCCTGATCTATACTACCTAGCTGCTTATAGTCTTCGTACTTTCACTTCATTACTTACTTGACTATGGCTTGTCTAGTGTAGTCTACCTTCCTCTGCATATCAATAGGTTCATTTCTAACGTTTGTCTTCAAAGCCCCCGTGTTTTGAAGACTTTCATAAAAATCGCCTATTCACCCCCCCTGTCGGTGTCAAAACCGGCGGATCTCGGGTAGGGGGTCCCGAACTGTGCGTCTAGGCGGATGGTAACAGGAGACAAGGGACACAATGTTTTACCCAGGTTCGGGCCCTCTTGATGGAGGTAAAACCCTACGTCCTGCTTGATTAATATTGAAGATATGGGTAGTACAAGAGTAGATCTACCACGAGATCAAGGAGGCTAAACCCTAGAAGCTAGCCTATGGTATGATTGTTGCATGTTGTCCTACGAACTAAAACCCTCCGGTTTATATAGACACCGGAGAGGGTTAGGGTTACACAAAGTCGGTTACAATGGTAGGAGATCTAAATATCCGCATCGCCAAGCTTGCCTTCCACGCCAAGGAAAGTCCCTTCCGGACACGGGACGAAGTCTTCAATCTTGTATCTTCATAGTTCAGGAGTCCGACTGAAGGTATAGTCCGGCCATCCGGACACCCCCTAATCCAGGACTCCCTCAGTAGCCCTTGAACCAGGCTTCAATGACGACGAGTCCGGCGCGCAGATTGTCTTCGGCATTGCAAGGCGGGTTCCTCCTCCAAGTACTTCGTAGAAGATTTTGAACACTAAGGATAGTGTCCGGCTCTGCAAAATAAGTTTCCACATATTGCCATAGAGAGAATAACATTTACACAAATCTAATCTGCTGACATATTCCGTAGCGTGACATCACACTACGGCCAAGCCTTTATTCGAATCGTTTTTACTCCCCCACCTCAGCGCATTTTGCGAGGTGGTTTCCTTGGCACGTCTTGTCAAAGCAGAGATCCTGTCCCCTCATTTACGGGATTCTCATCAATACGGACGTGGGTAACCCAACTGCGCCATTTATCACGGCGCTTGGGAGACAAGCGAGTTTTACCAGGCTGGTGGGGACGCATAGTCGCATCCGCCCATATAAG
>NW_024118066.1:0-8671 GCF_003073215.2 Triticum urartu | reverse complement strand
GGGGCGGGGCCGCCCGCCGGCGGCAGCGGGTACCGGTCGCTACACTACATGCGGCCCCTCTGCATCTGGGCGATGCAGTGGGCGCTGTCGCCGCCGGAGCTCCACAGGGACGTCAGGGTGTTGCCGGGTTCGGTGTCCGCCGTGGCGTCGCCGGCAGAGGTGGTCCTGGCTCGGGAGAAGTTCGAGGAGGTGGCGAGCATGCTGAGGCTGCCGGAGGAAGAACAGCACAAGGGATATCTCAGAGCTCTGTACCAAATTCTCCGGCAGACGCTGCTCCCGGCATCCTGATTCTCTTACGGATCTGCTAATTTACATGCCGATGAAAACAATTCGCCTTCATCCGTTTTCTATGCCCTAAGATCTGTGTGTGGAGATTTGTGTGTGTGACTCGTTATTTGTCTCGTTTCTTTTATCGGATCCGTGTGGTTGACCCGTTATTTTTTCCATCGCAACCCGCGTGTCTGTGTGGTTGACACTGTCGCCCTCCTCCCAGCCGAACACGCAACCCCGAACAGAGTCGAGCGAGAGAGAGATAGCCATGGCGATTTGGAGCTCCGCCTCACCGCTCGATCCAGTGTTTTGGTGGTGACTCGTCCGCGCTCTCCCTCGTGCTTCCCCGCTTCCTCCGCCTCCCTTCTGTTCCTGCCGGCGGGATCTGCGGCATCTCTCGGCCCCGCACCGATCCGTCCCCATTTCCGCCGCTGGCGATTTTGTTCGTCGGATTCAGTCCCCCCCTCCTCCCTTTTTGTTGTTCTTGTGATCTGTTAGGTAGGGAGTTGGTTTTGTCTGTCAGATTTGATGATTGTATCCATCCCCCGCAGCTTTTTTCCGTGTAGATTTGTTTAGGTTGCACCGTTTCTGGGATGCGTTTGATTGTTCTGCTAAGCGCGGTAGCTGCCGTAGCTGGGATGTGTGTCAGTTCGATGTGCTGATCTATAATTGATTGGATGTTGGAGTTCGAGTTGTTCATGTGAGGCTGGCTTGCTTAGTTGTAGTACTTTGATGTATTCAGTCAATTCGAACGGATGTATTCTGTTCCCTGGCCTTTAATCCCTAGACCATTTCTCTTCACTGGTATCGTTTAGTGGGTATGTGGTTTACTCTGTAATTTCTATTTTGGATTTACAGTGCAATCCCTATTGTTTTTTAGAGTGATTTTCAGTGTAATTCATACTGGATTTTCATTGATTTTCACTATAATCCGTACTGGATTTCCAGTGTAATTTTCTTGTGGATAGGTAGTATATTTGTAGTGTAAATCCAAAGCAATTTGTAGTGTAATCCCCGGTTATTTCACACTGTAATTTCAGTGTATTTGCACTGTATTTGCTAGTGGAATAATAGTGTATATGTCCTAGTTGCAGTGTATTTTTGTCAGTGGGGTTGCACTGTATTTGTTAGTGGAATTACAGTGTATTTGTCAGTGATGTACAATGTAATTTGATAGCTGATTTACAGTGTAATTGCCATGAATTTGCACTGTATTCGCTAGTGGAATTATAGTGTAATTCACTTGAATTTTTATAGTGGAATTGCGTTTTGGATTTACTGTGTATTTGTCAGCAAATTTACAGTGTAATTCATAGCTGGTTTTACTGTGTAAATTCAGTGTAATTTACACTTTAATTGAGTAGCAGAGGAATTGTGACTGTTCTTGTGATGCACCGCTAGTTTGTATGTTCTTGTGATGCATCTGATTCCAGTGTATTTTCTTGAGGATTTAGAGTATAATTATATTCGGATGTACACTGTAATCTTCATCGGAATTCCAGTGTATTTTCTTAATGGGTGATTACAATGTATTTACAATGTAATTCTCAGTTGGTTTCCACTGTAATTCGCATGGGATTTCTTCACTAGTGGGTTATGTAGTGAAATAAAAGAGATGTAGATTGTAAATGCTATCAATGCATTTCTTCTTTATATTTTTGTTATGTTTTATCCCTTTTGCCATTTCATCTCAGACATTTTGTCCTTTTCTTTGTGTTTGTACATATTTAGGTTATAGATTAAAGTATGGGGAGACTCATGAAGGCTTTTGGTAAGGGCACTTCTGCTGCTTGTGTTCAAGATTGTGATGATTCAGATGGCGATCCTTTTGTCCCCAATGATTTTGATGTGGATGATCCTTTTCAAGATTCGGAGGTTATATTTCTAATTTGATTTTTTATTTCTTTTATTTCTTGTTTGGTAGTTTATTTGTTCCGGTTTTCTAGTTCATTCATTTGTTTCATCTGTTAACTGCAGGAACGTCAAATGGATGATCATGATTTCGAGAAAGTCTTAGGCTATGCTTTTTAGCTGCTTTTTTCTAGTCTGGCTCTGATAAAGATGGGGTATGTACCCGCTCAGGGCATGTGCTGCTATGATGAAGTGGATTTATTTCTGGTCATGTCCTCTTCCAGTTTTTTGACTGTAGTCCCTGATGGGTTGTAGTGTAATTATTTGTTGATTTTGCTCTGTAATGCCCAGTGGAATTACACTGTATGTTAATTGGTCTTACATAGTAATTTTAGCGGGTTCACACACTAATTTACAAAGTAGTTTACACAGTAATTTTAGCACTTCCTTACTGTTGGTTAGTGTTCATTTTTGTTGGCTTGTTCAAAACTGCAATTCTTATAGTGTAATTCTAGGTAGATTTACAGTGAAATTCTAAGTGAATTTACACTGTAATTCCTACTATATTTACACTATAATTCTAGGTCGATTTTACAGTGTAAATCTAGGTATTTACACTGTAATTCCTACTATATTTACAATGTAATTCCAGGTCGATTTTACATTGTAAATCTAGGTAGAATTACAGTGTAATTCTAGGTAGATTTATACTGTAATTCCTACTGGATTTACACTGTAATTCCTACCGTATTTTCAGTGTTTTTCTTAGTGCAGTAGATTTTACAGTGGATTCAAACTGGATTTACAGCGGTATTTAAAGTGTAAATCTTAGTGTAATTTTAGTTGATTTTATAGTGTAATTTTAGTGGTTTTTGTCATTTTCATTTTAATTGTGTGTGGTTAGTAGATTAGAGATGGGAAAGTATTGCCTGGGTTCTTTTTCTCCTTTCTCGCTGCTTTGCCTGTGTGGGTTGAAAAGAGTTGGGGTGTGGATCCAATAACATCTTGGTGCGGGTCCGTTTAAAAGCGGTATGAACCACCTGAAGTAGCTCAGTAAAAGAGTATGATCCACTCTGTTATTTGTCAAGACTCTAGTTAAAGAAAGCATGTTTTTGATAACTTTTTTTGTTTTCAGGATTGTTTTCTGCTACTAGAAAGCCATATGTTAAGGAAATCAACTTCATCTTCATTGAGGTACATCGCATGTCCTTTGATGCTGGATTTCATTGCATTTGGTTTGATTGTAGGCACCTGCACTCAATATTTTGAGTAAATTATCTATTAATGCAAACAAGTATTCAGTTTTGAACTGTAAATAAGTGCAGAGTAATTTTGCAGAGAAGGTCCCAGTAATTTGATCTAACAGTCACAAATTTCTCCTTTTAGTTCTGAACTGTAAATATGTAATCATTTTTATAGATTCTTTTTGTTTGTTGCTACTTGTGTGAGTGCCTTCTAGTGTGAATGTTTTTAGCCTGATTGTGTTTGTCCTTTTTCCTGTTAATTTCAATTTTTAGTGCTCATGTTAATGCATGTCAATATTCAGTGTAAGCAAGCATCCGATCATAGTAGTTTACACTTCTAAAGTTACTTAAATTCAGTCCTTCAATCACAACTATTTAAGAACAGGTAGAAAGTGTCTAAAACAAGTAGATTAAAGTGTCTTAACAGTGTTTGGTTTTTCAGTTTCCAAAGGGTGTGAAAATAGTCATATTTTCTCTCAACTGGAGCAATCCTCCCCCTTTTATGTTTTTAACTAGTTTTCCCAAAATGGAATTGCTAGCTTCCTGAGCATGTTTTGATCCCTGTAGTGTGTTTATTTCTGCAAATCCAGAAATCTATGATCTGGGCATGTAGTTTTCAGTTTTCCTGTGATCATAGACAACTAGTTCATGCGACCATATTAAGTGGTATTTACAGTGTACTTTTAGTGTAATTACTGTGCATTTTCAGTGAAATTTACACTGTAATTGTTAGTGGAATTTACACTGTAAATGTTAGTGGGTTTACAGTGTACTTCTAGTGGATTTTTGCTCTGTATTTGCAAGTGGCATTTTTAGTGGAATTACTGTGTATTTCCATGGTTTTTACACTGTAATTATTAGTGTAATTTTGGGCCTTTGTATAGTTGATTCACAGCAGCAGCAACTGTAATTTTTCTGTAATTCGGCTTGTGGTTAGATGCCATCAGTTTTGGTCCTTTTCATCCTCCTGTAGTTAGCTTAGTCCACCTTTTGTTAGATTTTAACCCTTTTATCTGCTTTCTGTACGGGTTTGAATTGCTCAGAGCGTGTACCGTTTATAGTTTAGTGTATGGACCTGTTTAGAAGTGATTTGCGGGGCAGAGGCAATTTGCGGGGCAGAAAGAACAAAGGAACAGGGACACAAGACATATGACACTTGTCATCCTTTAGTTGGCTGAAAAATATGGCTGAAAACGAATTAGATTTCATCCGGATGTAGAATAGACAGTCCCTTCTCTTATCGGGGTGGAACTCCCAACTTCACAAACAATTCCACATGATGCGGCGCTGATTGCGGAGTGATCTGTAGCAAAAGATTCAGACCAAACTGTACTGTAGTTCACTGTAGTCTGTAGGTCATTGAATTCTTAAAATCGTCGTCCGAGTTCCGAAGTGCAAAGGTCATGCGAGGCACAATACTTCCTCCGTCTCGGTTTATAAGACATGCGCATCGTTCTAGATTGACAATTTAACTAGCTAAATATGTATCATATTGGATGAAAAATATATGTTTAGAAACTATATCCACTTAAGAATCTAATGATATACTTTTGGTGACATATAGCTCATATTTAGTTAGTCAAATTGATGACCTAAAACTACGCACACGCTCTATAAACCGAGACAGAGGGAGTATATGCATTCATCAGACCATTCAAGTGTTGAATTGGTCGTCTGGACCTGGACATATTGCACTTAAAAAATCTAGATGATGATTTTCATATTTCGACGTCCTACAAGACATTCAAGAGTACAATACTTGAGTCATTAGGGCAAACGTGATAGAGATACGACACACAATCAAACATGATGAAGAACGAAATCAAACACATGGAAACAAAAAATTAACGCGGAAAACCCTCCAACACGAAGGGGAAACCGGCAAATCTTCACTATGGGGGAGGTTACAAATTCTGGGGATTTACAATTGTTCAACTTATCCCGTGCGTCCGCTTCGGCCCAGCCTACCGACAACGGGCCTCGCTCCGACCGCTCGTCAGAAGTTAGTCTTTATCTTTATACATGAATTTGGATCATAACATAACAAAACACACTAATAAAAGTGGTGCACGTTTAAGTTACGGTGGGAATCAATTGCATATACAAATTACAAAAATGCATCTACATTTGTACCCAAAGTTTCCGAGACAAACCCCAAAGCCTCATTGTTAGCCCGAATTCCGCTGGTACCGCCGCCGGTCTGCCTCATCTCCGGTGGCCTAAGGGCCATGCAGGCGCGGTGGACCATGGCCCTTGCCGGCGGGATGGATCTTGCTCCGTTTCTAGTTGTTTAGTGTTTGTTTAGATTTTTTGTGTCCGGCGGGAGGGACCGTGGCCCTTGTTCTTCTTCGTTCGTGTGTCTACATATTGGATCTTTTCAATCTATACTTCTCTTCATCGGCGATGGTTGCTATTTTGGTACGTTTGTCCCGCGTGGTTTTAACACGACGACTTGCCGACTGTCTATCACAATAAGCTTTGTCCGGCTCCGATAAAGAAGGGGTGATGATGGCGGTGCACCTTTGACTTGCTACATTGTTTGTAGTCGTTGTTAGATTGTGAACGAACATGGATGGCTGGATGTAAATTTTATTATTTCTATGTTCTTTATACTGCCATGGTATGATGAACAGATAGAAAGTTATGCCAGAGAAAAAAAAAAGAGAAAACCTCCTAGAAAGACCAGTTGCCAACCTGGAAGAGACAGGCGCAATGATCAAACCTCTGAACGGCCGCGCCGTCCTCCACTCATCACGCGCAAATGTTATATGAAGGCATTTCAAATCAGTTTCCTCTATTTAAGTGAAGCAAGATAAGAGATTCCTCGTCTAAACAAGACTAGAAAAATGATAATGTCAACTCTACACCAGGATAACAAGCACCGGACCAATCGGCCGTGGGCTCCTGGTGGAGCGGTGAACACATTTGGCGGTCCTCGAAAAACAGAAAAACACGTTTGGGCCTTCTTTGATTTAAAGGAATCTTGTAGAAATTTTATAGGATAGGATTTTTATAGAAAAAATTCTTTTAGAGCTTTTTGGTTTGTAGGAATGAAATCCTATTCCTATAAAGGAATTTTTTCTATCCTCCACATTTCATAGGAAAATAAACATTAGCCTAGACTCAATGAAAAAAATCCTATGATGTAAATCAAAGTGCATCTCTTTTTTTATTTCTACTCATAGGATTTGAGATACATGTCATCTCATTTTTATGATTTTCCTATTCTTACGATTTTTCTATCCTATGAACTAAAGGAGGCCTTGGTGGTCAGCTCAGGTCTCAGGACCATGCATAAATACACCATTGTTGTAACAGTAGCTGGCCCCGTACAGACGAGTTGTAGGCGAGAGATTGGAAGATGGGACGCTTCTTGGTTGTCTGCTCATTCCTCGTGGTTCTGCTCAGCATGGCGAGCCTGACGGACGTCACGGAAGGGAGGGGCGGGATACGCTTCCGCATCCGCGGCGTGGGGGTCAGCGGCGGCAACCCCCGTAGCCTCAGCGGCGGCGTGCGCCGGCCCGTCGCTGCTGGCCGCCGCGGCCATGCTCCTGTAGCCGTGCTACGTGAGTGCATCGGCTATAGCGAATGAGGGAAATGCATACGGCTGGCAGGGAGATCTGTGCACGTACGTACGTAGGTGCTTGGGATGCGTCGGACTTCATGTCCGGCATGTCATGTCGTTGTAATTGGCAGGAACAACCCGTGTGTGTTTAGCGCGAGATTCGTGCGTGTGATCAAAGGGCACGCTCATGTGAGCCGTGCGCATATGTGGTACGTGGTCCTCTTTGTTGCCTGTGTTCATCATTTATTCTGATCTTGCCCGTCTGCGACACTGGTGTGGTGAACGATGCATGTTGCTTTTAATTTAGCACCCCAACTAGCATCACCAATATGTTTGGTACTCCCTCCGTCTCATAATATAAGAGCGTTTTTCACACTACATTAGTGTAAAAAACCCCGCTCTTATATTATGGGACAGAGGGAGTAAATGATTGTGAGTTTTGTCCATGTCGTATGAGGCACAAATATGTGTCGGTGTTTGCGCTTTAGTATGGGCATTATGAAATTGTCACGATGATCTTGTTTTTTAAAAAATCTATCTTTTCATTAAAAAATGCAAACCATCTACAAAGTGTTTAATATGTACCTGGTCTACCCTACTTTTTTTGAGGGAAATGCCATCATGGCGGTTTACATTTCATGTGAAAATAGGGCTACATTATTTGTGATTACATCGAGCAGAAGATGGTTGCATGTTGTTTCTTCAACTGAACTAGATGAATATCCAATGGTAGAATGTGTGATTGAGTCATTTTATTTTTAGTGCAAGTTGATGCCCGGTTGTTTTCAGCTTTGTGTTTTTATTGCGAAAGTGCCTTTCTACACCTAGGAGCACCTGGTGTGAATAGTAAAATCAAAAACATATTCAAAAAATTCTTAAATTATTTTGTGACATACTTTCACAAATGTTTATTTGTGCATGCAAAATTTCATCGCGAAATCACATTGGTGGAAGGTGTGCCAAAAAAACAAAACCGAAACTCTAAAATGCTTTTGTAAGTAACATTTCAGAGCATAGATTTTTTTTTTCACCAATGTGATTTTGGGATGAAATTTTACATGCACAACTAATATTTGTGAAAGTATGCCACAAAAAAATTCAGAATTTTTTGAATTATTTTCGCATTTATTTGATTTTACTGTTCACACCAGGAACATTTGCTCCTGGGCGTAGAAACTCCACGTCCTTTCTATTGACACTTTTTCTATGAGGTTGCTTTAAACCTCTTTTTTCGGGAAAATCCTAGACAACCCCACCCCTACCCCAAATCGACTGCTCACCTCGTCCGTCGCCAATGGCGGGCACGAAGACGGCTAGCTCCTAGTTCACTCTTTTGGTTATGTCGGTTGTGTGCACTGAGCGGAACTTGTTCTGCTGCATCATCTGTTGGGGAACGTAGCATAAATTCAAATTTTTCCTACGTGTCACCAAGATCTATCTATGGAGTCATCTAGCAACGAGGGAGGAGTGGATCTACATACCCTTGTAGATCGCGCGCGGAAGCGTTCAAGAGAACGGGGTTGATGGAGTCGTACTCGTCGTGATCCAAATCACTGATGATCCTAGCGCCGAACGGACGGCACCTCCGCGTTCAACACACGTACGGAGCAGCGACGTATCCTCCTTCTTGATCCAGCAAGGGGGGAGGAGAGGTTGATGGAGATCCAGCAGCACGACGGCGTGGTGGTGGAAGTAGCGGGATTCCAACAGGGCTTCGCCAAGCGCTGCGGGAGGAGGGAGA
>NW_024118065.1:0-8809 GCF_003073215.2 Triticum urartu | reverse complement strand
CCGGCGCGGCGTCGCCGCCGCGTGGTGGGTCGCGCTGGCGGTCTGCGTCGTCGGCCTCGCCCTCGGCAACCTCCTGCTCTGAGATTAACCATGTATCCTTATTAAGTTTCAGTGATTTCCTTCTGTGAATCATGCTCTGAAATTGAAAATTAACCATCCATCCTTACAGCTTCAGTGATCCATAGTTGGGTCACAGTGGCTGATTGTGTGAGAATGTTAACATCTGCTTGATGTTCTGCATTGGAAGCTCGTGTTGTTGTAGATCAATAGACGAAATCTGCTTGATTGGTCCGGAAGCCGCCGTAACCATCTCTGCACCTATCATCTACTCTATCAGGAGATTCATGACAGTGACCTGCCTCTTACAGTACAATTTAGCCTGGTTTGGATAACTGTGGCCTTCAAGTCGTGTTGAATATGGAAAGCTTCTCTAGCCATGGCATAGTGATCCATGACAGATGACTGACTGCGACATTTCTTCAGGTTGGAATTGGTGGCTAATCAATTATGGAGGCCTTGTTTGTTCTATTTGGTCTTTCAGCTGATGGTGCTGTCCTTCAGGTCGCCTGGTTGCAGCTTATGTTGAGTGTCAGCAGTTCAGCCTTCCTTTGCCATGTTTATTAGATGTTTTTATCTCCCCAGTTTGTGTCCGGAATTTGATGTAATCTGTGAGGGCTTCCAGTCTGAGAGTGACCTCAAGTTATGTAAATGATGGAATTTGTTCAACAAATGATGCCTCTAGGCATCATTGTCGTGCTTCTCCAGATATTGTCCTCCTCTGCCTCTATCACCTCGAAGAGGCGCACGTGCTTCGCCTCGTTAACGCGGAGCTGCCAATACTCGCGATGTCGCCCATGGACGCGCACACCGCCCAAATTTTCAGTTTTTCTTTTCTTTTCGAGAAGTATGGTTGTGCTTTCCGCGGAAGCAAATCTGTACTTCTATGATCATGGAAATACAAAATTTTCCTGCTCGAAAATAAAAATCCATGCAAAAGATTTCTCCATAACCTAAGAAAAACCAGTGAAAATCGAAAAGACAAAAAATAGAAAAAACCCGAAAGCACGTACAAAGATCTAGAGGAAGCACCCAACACACGAAAAAAAAGCCCCACAAGCGACATGTGGCAGTAGCTGAACACACTACTTGGCGTGCTCCTAGGCCACTAAAAATGACCACCAGGGACCTCCAGTTAATTATTTAGGGACCTCTAGTTAGTTGCTCTCCACTTAGAGGCGGCTAACGCTATTGTACTGTACCCAAGCCTAACTAATAACATAAAAAAAACAGAACTGGAAGATGGGCCGGCCCATGGGAAAGAGCAGCGCGTGTTGAACAAGAGTTGTAAGGTCAAACCCAGTTAGGCGATGTTTCCTATTCGCAGCCACTAGGGCACTCCATTTGGAACGTCTGGATACTTCCAATTTGTTTTAATTTTTATTTTATTTTCTGTTTTTCCATTATTTTTTAGTGTTTTTCATTTTATCCTTTTTCTATTAAAGTACATGGACATTTTTTGTTCTGTGAAGAATATTTAAATTTGTAAATGTTTTCACAAATGAAGCCATGAAATTCTTTAAATTCGTGAATATATTTTATATTTATGAACACTGTTTAGATTTGTGCACATTTTTCAAATTTGGCGAATTGTTTTCAAATTTTTTAACTTTTCTTAAAATTCGCAAACATTTATTTATGTGGGTTTGATATATGATGTTTGTTGTTGGCTCGAATTCTACCTGTTGGCTTTATTTGTAAAGTCTGGCGTATGTCTTTTTCTCTAAAAGAATATAATGAGTGGCACCCAATCACTGCATAGATAAGATGCATACGGCCAAAAAAAGTCTTAACAAAGTATATAAAAGTAACAAATTGGCAACAGTAGAGCCCTATGAGACCGAAAGAAGGCCTATGTTGACGAAGAAGGTGGACCTATTTGAAGGTTATGCCGCCATCCATGATGGATAAAAACCTCTCCGGTCACATGCTCCAACCGCATACGCATCATTTTGAACATCGATTGATGCTGAGTTCCGTGTAGCATAGACAACATACAAAATGCTGAGTACACATGCAGAATGAGTGCTTCGTATCACCCCATCCCACAATTCTTGTCTTAGATTTGTCTAGCTATGGATGTATCTTACACTAAATTCTTGTCTTAGGTAGCCATCGGCAAGTAGTACACCTGCCGAAGAAATCAAACTGTATGTACGCATGACTAAATCAGCTTCCATCGATTCATCAAGTGCGTGGCTGTTGCTTTCGACGAGGAGTACATAGATGATCACGGCAATGATTCTTGGTGTAGAGCTTGCGCCAACAGTTAGTTCACTCTAATATCTCAAGTGGCACCATACCTACAACGAAATTGTGGACAACTAACTAAAGATGATGTTTGATAGATAAAAGTCACTTTCTGATTCCAAGCAGCGGGGCAAATGGATAGTACAGGCTTAGATGATGAAATATGAGCGGGTATACATTAAGCCCATCTCCAAAGAAACTTTCACATGGAAACGAAAGCATGTGACAAGTATGACACTAAGTTACACAACTCATGACCAGGAGTGTTTGTTATTCTTATTTTCATGTGAGGGGATAAGACTCAGTCCTCGCGCACTTCTAAATTCTAATTGAGGAAGATGCTAAGGCTCAAAGCAACGGTCATGCGTCCATTGCATTGTTACCATGGCCCATGGAGGCACAAAGAACTTATTCAAGCCGTTCGTTACGGTTTAACCAAGACATGCAAGTTCCAAAGGCTATATCGCCATAGTACATTATTGGGTTATGTTTGACTACTAGATAGGTGGACGTGATAGATTAAGTTAGTTATAGAGGCGTAGCACATTGCAATTCTTTAGATTAAAAAAGATAGGATCACTCATAATGCATGCAGTGTAACGAAAATATCCTTCCTTTCTTTCTTTCTTTCTTTCTGGGCCCGTCTGTGTTTAACAGGTGATGTGAACATGTGAACCAGCGGCGAGATCCACGGCTGCATGCATGGGTCGCAAGACTCAAGCATCAATAGCCGTACAAGTCCAAACCAGAGACGTGCCGCATGTGCCGCGGCGCTAGGTACAGTTAAGCTCCGTACAGGAAACATGAACGAAAAGTGGTGAATTAGTGGGGGTCGATCATGGCTGCCGGATCATGGAGCAGGGTAGGGCCAACGGGAGCTCTGTTATGGAGTTATCAATGCCGGCAGGTTCAGTGAGGTTCATGACTCCCGAGACACAAGCATCACTATCTGAACAAGTCCAAACCCGTGATGTGCCTCGGCGCCAGTAGAGTTAAGCTCGGAATAGAGAACAGGAATGGGAAGCAGTGCTTTTGCAAGAGTCGATCAAGGGTGCCATGCATATCATGGAGCAGGCAGGGCCACAGCCGGCCGGCAGCTTTGTCAAAACATTGACAATGTTGCCAGCTCGGACAACAGCTCGGAGCCTGGGTGAGCCTCGGAGATTGTC
Source organism: Triticum urartu (assembly GCF_003073215.2). Taxonomy (NCBI): domain Eukaryota; kingdom Viridiplantae; phylum Streptophyta; class Magnoliopsida; order Poales; family Poaceae; genus Triticum; species Triticum urartu. Next base: position 5,333 of record NW_024118065.1, on the reverse strand, counting down.
AAACATGGCATGTTGTCCTTCCAGCGGATGTGGATAAAGAACATGAGCCCTCGTCAGAATCGGAGCTAGTGCACCAGCGAGCATTGAAGGCAGAGTCAAAGTAGAATGTATGACCTTGTCAGTTCCTTCTAATATCTTAATTTGCACCATCACACAATAGAAGTTATATTGTACATGTGATGCATAGATCATCGATATGATATTTGATGGATACAAGTTGCATTTTGGTTCCTCGCTAAATAAACGGAGGGTCATATATGCATTGCATACATGAATGGGTATGGTAACATATATGGGAGGGTATATAATGAGCCCAACACCCCCAAAGAAACTAGGCAATCATGTGCCAAATATGACACCAAGTAACATGTACAACTCATGAGATGTTCTGTTAATCAGATTATGATTTTTGGGTGCAAAAGCCTTGACATGTCCGTCACACTATATGTATGTATGTAGCATGAATCCTCGCATCTAACTTCCGCTTGAAGTTGAGTATTCATGTAGGACGGTGATCCTTAATGAAATTAATTGGACGATGCTTCAGTGAGGTTCATGCAACCAGAATTAATCACCAATGGGTGAACCCTTTGGACATGATTTACCCCTTTTTTTGCTGAGGGCCTACTTTACTTTTGCGTGCAATGTCCAATTGGAGAGAAACTTGCAACGTCGGCGGCCTCGCCTTGGGCAACCTCCTGCTATGAGATTATTCACAATCTCAAAAAACGGTCAGAAGTTTCAATAAAGGTTCGTGGGTTCAAAATTTTGTTTGCATTATAAAAAAGTGTTCCTGTTTTCCAAAATTAGTTCACAAATTCGAAATATTTTCACGATTTTAAAACATGTTCATGTTTCCATTTTTCTTTAGGAACTTCCAAAATGTTCACCGGTTCAAAAGAATTTGGAATTTCAAAAAGTGTTCCTGTTTTTACGACAAATTCAGAAAATGTTCGCAGTTTGGATTTTCATAAAATGTTCATTGTTTCAAAATTTCTTCAAATATTTAAAAAATATTCACATTTTCAAATTTTTTTTGTGTTACTGAAAAATGTTCAATGTTTTGTGTTAAAAAATTATTCAATTTTTACAAAAATTATTCATGCTTTCCAAAGAAAGTTCATGTTTTTTCAGAAAAGTTTTTGAAGTTTAAATAGAATTGCTGCAGTATCTAGTCTGTGTCGCCATAGTGGGTGTTGTGGCGGCTACAGTGCCCGGTGTGGTTCGCCAGATTGCTAGTTGGGCTGCTCGATCTTCCTCTTTTGCTACTTCTTTAAAATTTTGCGGAACCACTTGAACAACCCTCTTTAGCTCAGGTGGTTGTCAACATTCATTCAGCAGCACCTGGTCTCGGTTTTGACACCCTTGACGGCACACTTAATTTTTTAGCTTTATAAGCTACAGTGGCCTTTCACTCGCTCGCGCTCGCTCTGTTGGGCCGGCCTATTCGCAGGCGCCCTCTGCGAATATTAGAATGCAACATATAGGAGTTCCCATGTACAGAAAAAAATGTACGTGTATACGACCCATCATACATATGAAAGTGGGTATGATTTTTCAAAAGTCTATATTACCTTTTATATGTTTAGTGAAAGGGGTTGTATGTGCGTAAACAGCATTGGTTAGCCAGGTAGCCATCGGCAAGTAGTACAACTACCGAGGAGACCAATCTGGTTGTAGTGAGCTAGCTCTGTACGCTCGGCTCAATCAGCTTCCATTGATTTATCAAGTGCGTGGCTGTTGCTTTTGACGAGGAGTACATAGATGATCCTAGCAAGGATTGTCGGTGTAGAGCTAGTGCCAACAGTCAGTTCCCTCTAATATCTCAAGTGGCACCATGCCTACAACGAAATGTAGATAGCCAACTAAAGATGATGCTTGATAGATAAAAGTCACATTGTGATTCCAAGCAGCAGGGCAAATGGATAGGGCAGGCTTTGATGGTGAAATATGAGAGGGTATATATTAAGCCCATCGCCAAAGGAAGTTTGGCATGGAAACGAATGCATGTGACAAGTATGACACCAAGTTACACAACTCATGAGCACTAGCGTGTTTGTTATCCTTATTTTCATGTGAGGGGATAAGACTTAGTCTTCTCACACCTCTAAATTCTAATTGAGGGAGATGCTAAGGCTGAAAGCAACGGTCATGCGTCCATTGCATTTTTATCATGGCCCCTGGAGGCACGAAGAACTGATGCAAGCCATTCGTTACAGATTTAACCAAGACATGCAAGTTGCAAAGGCTATATCGCCATAGTACATTAATAGGGTTATGTTTTACTACTAGACTAGATCATGGAAGGCGCGCGTTGCGGCGTCCGTCATTTAAAAAAAATTAGAATGGTAGGTACTTCTATAAGATACGGAAGTCATTTTGAACGTGCCTGCCCATTTTTAAAGTAAAATTGGTAGATAATTTTATGAGAATACTAAGGTATGACATGAAGTTATTTTCAAAGAAACATAAAGCTACATGGTAAAATTTGTAGCAAGATTATTAAGAGTAAAAAACTTGAGTATGTAAGGTAGTGCAATTGCTCAATCCCAGTGATGCATGAAAATGGTGGGCGTGATGGTCGGTTGTATCCAGACTACAAATCTGAAGGAAACCATTCATGAAACACACCATCATTGCTTGATACAAGCTTTAGTGAAACAAAAACACCAAATATAAAGAAACTTGACATCAATTTTGTAGTTCTCCATGGCAAAATAGCACTGCTCTAGCAACCACCTCCAAGTAGCTCTCCGTCATTCTTCACTACAACTATCATCACCACCTCAATCATGCATTAGTGAAAATTCTATACAAAATGACACTCCATCTATCTTGTTTGCTAGAAAGTAGATTGCATACAAGTTGATACCTACTCCCTCCGTCCGGTGAAAAGTGAACATATAGAAATTTTAGGACAAATTATGAAGTGATGTAAAAAATGCATCGGAAAGGTGCAATCCACCATCTCTCTTCTCTTTAATTATCCAACCCCCAATGAGCCAAGTGCATGTAGAAAGTAAGGAGACCATGTGTATGAGAGAGAAGCATTTTTTTAACTTTAAAGTGCATTGGAAAGATAGAAGTACATTCTTTTGTGGACAAATTTTAAAGCCAAATGTACACTCTTCACCGGACGGAGGGAGTAATATGTTATTCAAGGTAAAGAGAAGTCTTGTTTCTTTTGTTACAACATTCAGATTAGAATTTGCAACATGAAGTCTGAGAAATATCATTTCCATTCGAATTCGAAGACGAAATATAATGTGTGAACATGCCTATGCAAAAAAAAAATCAGCATTAGTAATGGAAATGAAATCATCTGATGGAAATGTACTGCAACAATACATCACAAGACTATAACACGCGAAGTAAGACTAGATTCCAACTTGATCAGTTCAGATAGTGAAATTTCAGTGATGCTACGTAAAATAGAAAGAATAATTGGGAAAATAATGTAAGCACACAAATTAAATGAAGTGACATCTCTTCAATCTATGGAATACTGTCATGCACGAACTGCGGAAAGGGACGAGCGGCCCAAAAATTTCCTTGACAAGAATATCGTTGTTTGAAATAAAGATAGGATGGTTGCTTTATGATGTCTACGATAATAAGAGGCTTAGGGGCTGTTGTGTTTCTTGGGTTAGTGCATAACTGCATGAAATTTACCTACCACCCATACACACATCTAGTTTATACCTCTGGAACCCATACGCATTAAAGCAATTGTAATACTTACTTTGAAATGAACAAAGAATCTTAGGTATACCTATTAAATGCATACTCTCTGTAGAGTTCAATGTCTATGCTCCTAACTAAGAACATAAAAAGAAAAAGGAAAACAGTACACAAAGTCATTCTTTGAGTTGGATATTGATATATTCAAAACTGAACAGAAATTTAGTAACATACCTTGATTGATGTATGTTGCCAAGCTAATTGTGAATTAAAGCATGAGAAATACACAAAACAATTTCATGCGAAAGTTCGCACACATTCCCAATTTGGTGGAACACCGTAGCAGCATGCAGGCTCACAAGTTATTGAAGCTTCATCTATTCATGGGACAAAAGATGGAAGTAATACCCATATTCAACTCCCTAAAATAAGCCAATGGGGGAAAACATGGAAGTCAAATGGCAAATTTATTAATAAGTTCAATAATAATGGGGGAAAACACGAAAGTTTGCACGATAGACTGAAGATGCCGCTCATTAGACCAAAGAAGAAGTGCCAAAGTCAACAAAGCCAAAATATGTTACTGATGTTCCCGTGTTGTGCAAACGATGAGTTCCATACATACAATATATGGGTGAGTGCCACCCAGATTATATAAATTGTGCTCGTTTATGGATGATCTTTGTGCATCAAGTATGAAGCTAGTTTTGAAAAATTACCAATATCACAAGCCAAACTGAAACTACATGTATCTGCAAGCATGTAACAATCCCGCTAGTATCAAAAATCACTACACCACGCACCAGATTTCCCTACTGCTGAGTGTTGGGAAAAGTCACTTTCGCCAACAGACAGTTGGTCGGGAAAACTTCTATCGGATTGTTGGTCGGCAATATTTTCATACCACGACCAACTGTTGGTCGGGAATACTTAGATATTTGATGTCTGACAGTCGGTCGGGAAAGCTTCTGTCTCCATCTGACTGTTGGTCGGCGATTTATGCCGACCGACTGTTGGTTGCCAATTGGGCTGGCCCGTCGATCTCTTCGCGCGCGAGGGCCCAAAAGTTGGCGCCCAGCCTCTCTCACATTTTTCCATTCGGCCTTCGGCGCTCTCAGATCCAAATTCCCCAAACCTAATCCTCCCACGCACTCCCTCCGCCGCCGGCGCACCCAAATTCCCCAAACCTTAGAGCATCTCTAGCTGCGCCCCCAACAGGCCTCCCCAGGCCACTTTTACGGCCCAGTTGCGCCCCCAGGACGCCGAAAATCGCCGGTTCGGCCCTTTTTTCCGCCCAGCGGTCACACGGCGCTCTCAGATCCAAATTCCCCAAACCTAATCCTCCCACGCACTCCCTCCGCCGCCGGCGCACCCAAATTCCCCAAACCTTAGAGCATCTCTAGCTGCGCCCCCAACAGGCCTCCCCAGGCCACTTTTACGGCCCAGTTGCGCCCCCAGGACGCCGAAAATCGCCGGTTCGGCCCTTTTTTCCGCCCAGCGGTCACAGGCCGACCCCGGCGCGCTGGGGAGCAGTTGGGGGCTCGGGCGGAAGGGAAAAGCGTGGCTGGCCCACACCGTCAGGGGAAAAGTCAAGGTTTTCTTCCCTGACTCGCTTCCCACCCCCCGCGCCCTCGACCACTAGTAGCTATATC
>NW_024118064.1:0-8553 GCF_003073215.2 Triticum urartu | reverse complement strand
GGTGGAGGCGTTTTTTATGCGCCCTGAGGGGGGAGCGGCTGGAGATGCTCTTATCCTCTCACGTGTTGCCTTCGCCGCCGGCCAATAGCCATCTAGCAGCCCGCACGCCGTCACCGTGGCAGCGAGGTTGCAGCCCTGTCCCCATCATCCTCCTGCACCCCTACCGCTAACCTAGCTTGTGCCCGGTCACCTTCATACACCAAGGCCTAGTGGTGGACGCCGTCGTTCATCTCAGATCCAGGTGTGAGAGAGACGTGGGTCACCTGGGAGACAGAACACTCACACCCTCGCTCGTCACCCAGGCCCGCACCGCCCCCGCGACGCCATGGGCCTCCTCCGATCTGCAGTCGCCGGTTCGTTTGAAGGAGGATCTGGCCGTTGACTGCTGGTGCTTCCCCTCCCCGGGGGTGAGTGTTCTTTTCCCTCTCCTCTCCTTCTCCCCACCTCCCCAATCAGTGCTGTCGTTAGTTGATTTGTTTGCTTTTCCCTTTTCTCTTCAGAAGAAGATCCACGATGACTTGTGGTAGTACTTCTACCCAGAAAGCAGCGCCTCGGTCGGGAGCTTGAGCTCGAGCAGACTGTAAAGAACAGGGGCTCTATCTGCTAATGGCGAGGTAGGGGGGCGCGCCCTCCACCCTCATGGGCCCCTCGTTGCTCCACCGACCTACTCCTTCCTCCTATATATATATAGGAAAATGGTTGTGTACTCCTGAGAGTACGTACTCCCGCTCCTCATATACCACATAGATGAATCTTTTATACCTTTTTATTATTTTTAATATACTTCATTAGTAATTATTAGATATCCCAAAACGAGTTTCATGAAAAAATTCATGTGAGTCTATGTATTTTTAAATATTTACGTAAATATTGATGTGTTTGTACGTGAAAAGGTATATTACAAAAAGTACGTCGCAGATGATATTTTTTCAACTAAACTCATATTGGGGTATCTTAGAATATTTAATGAAGTATATTGAGAATAATAAAGATGTATAATTAATGCATATATGAGGTATATTGAGGATGAGAGTACATACTCCCAAGAATACAGAAGAGGAGTCCTATATATATATATATATAAATAAATATATATATATATATATATAAATGTATCCCCGGATCTGTGCTTTGAGAAGAGGGACAACCCCGAGAACTAGCTTCAGGTTCCACAAAAAGTCCAAATAATCGTACTAATGTTTCAGACTTTAGTTAAGCATTGTAGAATTCTTGCAAACATAGGAGTATATTCAATTTTAATGCTCTGAACCAGGTGAGAGTTGAGACACCATACACAAGCCCTGCAAGCGGGCAGAAATAGACCTCTTCGTCAACGACTTCTCCAAGGATGATATTAACCTGGAGGCTGGAGCTTTCCCACCCTTTCCGTCCAACAACAAGGTATCGTTTACTTTCTCTCCCCCCACATCCAATTCTTCCCTGTTCCTGTGCCTCATGCTTATTTCTTGCTGTAGGGCAACACACTGCAAGTGTTTGTTAAATTGTTAGTCTCAATGGTCTAATTCTAGCAGAAGGATTTTTGGTAGGAAGACATAGCATCACTCATGGTTGTATAGATTTACTGTTGTATTTCTATATTTTTGCAAAATTAGTTCTGTAAAATTTGCAGATTAGTTCAGTCCTTAAGTGGTTTTACACCTGGGCTTTTATTAACTTACAACTCTTTCCTCTGTAATTTCATGTTCTGTAGAACTTAGTTCAATTTTTTCCGGAATCAAGATAAAATACATATCTAGCAGTTTGTATTTGTACAGTCATGCTTCTATAAATTTTATAGTTGTTTTTTCTCCATAAATTTCCTTCGGTAGTTCTGTAGCTTCCAGAATAGTTCAGATGTTAAGTGGTTTTACTCTTAGGCTTGTATACGTCTGCAACCTTTTTTTATCTGTAATTTTGGAACATTTGTTCTGTAAAACTTCAGTTCAGTTTCTGGAAAACAAGATTAAATACGTATCTGTAAAACTTCAGTTTAGTTTCTGGAAACAAGATTCAATACATATCTTATCAGTTCCTAAGTTGCAGTCATGCTTCTACACATTTTACAGTTGTATTTTCTGTGAATTTGCTTCAGTCGTTCTGTAAAACATTCAGAATAGTTCACTTCTGGAATGAAGAGTTAATATGTATTAAGTGGTTTTGTAATTTATCTTTTTTGCTTTTATAGATTTCCAGCTGTATTTTGTTTGTAATTTTTCCTCAGTAGTTCTGGAATGAAGTAATTAAGCTGCTGTTCTAATTTATTCTCAGTCTTTTTCTATATATATTACAGTTGCATTTTTCTGTAATTTACACATAGACTAAATTAACTTGTATCGGTTTGCATATATATATATACTGTTCAGTTGGGTATAGATTACTTTTTCTCTATCTAATTTATAGCTTTTTGTATATATGAATGTTTTCTATATAATACTTAAGTGGTCTTCTGAATTATACATTATTTGCTTTCATATACTACTGAAATGAGTTCTGGTTCCAGATGTGAAGAGAAGAACAAGGGATCGAACATATGTGAAAATGATGAAGTGATTCTGTGAGGAACTTACCAGGCTTCCTCCATCTTCAGGTGCAAAGGGGCCTCAAGTGCAGCGTTCAGGTTCAGTGCACTTATTACGCTGTCACGTTTTTTTCTAAGTCTATTTTGGTTTGCAGACGTTTTTGGTCTCGTGATGTAAATTCACACATACATTCATATTTTCTATTCATATTCATGTTACTCTATAAATGTTAGATATCTAGGAATATTGCCATGTTCCGTTCTTTATATACCAAATATAAATATCCATCCCAATTTTTCTGTGTAGATGACAATTGAGGCACTTTCTTTACTCTGTTCTAAAAGCTATGCCCAAGTTCATTTGTTGTAACTACAAACTAGAATATGTATATGGACCTGACTTTTATTATTGGAGGTGAGCATATATTTGTGTTGGAAATGCCCTCTTAAATATTTTCAGATTCAGATTTGATGTCGAGCTAGCTAATTAGTATTAGAATCCCTATTTTTAATGTAGCCTCTTTTAGACAATTAAATATATGCCACTTCAAGAGGCGTAGATTGTCAAGTCGTGGTTAGCATCGGAAATTGTCCGTGTACATTATTTGCTAGAGATTTTAGTTCTGCCACTAATACCATCATTTTCTTATTCATGTTTGGTGAAATCTCGAGTTAAATCTCTGTAGTACCTTGGTTTATCGCATCAGGAATTAGTTAAGCCATGGACACGTGACATAGTTTTGTAGACATCTTCCTCATTTTCTTTCTGCCCCTTCCTTTCAATTATGGCAACTGCTACTGCATACGTATGCCTAGTTGTTGTTGTATCTGCTCCTCTTACCTAGTTCCCCATATGACACTTTCTGTAGTTTGCATTGTTATTTGAATTGTTACATGTTCTGATTGCATGACTTAGGTGATTTTTTTCCAGTTTTGGTATGGATAGCTAAGCCCTTCTATTATTTCTAGAAACTAGTGTGTAAGCAGTCAACACTATTTACATGTGAATGTTTTAAGATATAATATCATTTCTAGCAGCATGTGGTTCACTGAACAAAAAAAGGGACTGCTTCACATATGGAATGTTTGCAAATTAAAAAAATCAAAGGAAATTCAGTTTTTGATAGTGTATTATAACTGGGACTTGTTTAACTTTTGTAGGAAGCAAACAGAAGGACTGCTCTCACAAGGGTACATGAAGCTAGTGATCCACGTCAACTGGATATTTTAGCTTTCATTTTGTACAACTACGTCTTATTTTAGAACCTTTTGTGAACATTATGTATGTTGTTGGCTATGTTTAGAACAGATTGAAGTATATGTATCTGACAAATTTTTAATGGAATAAAAAAATGTTTGGTGTACCTGATGTATGGTGTCTTGTGTTTATGTTTTGAAGAGAACTATATGTATGTGACAATTAGTACCATATGTTAATTAAATTATGGTTGGCTAAAAAAATGTTGGCGTAATGTTGGTCGGCAAAAGAACACACCGTAGGATTGTTGGTTGGCAAAGGTTGGCAGGGCCATCGGATTGTTGGTCGGCAAAACAAATGCTGTCAGACAGTTGGTCGGGAAAGGGGCCAACAGAAAGTTGGTCGGTAAAAAACATCATCGGACAGTCGGTCGGGAAAGATTCTAATTAGCCGTCAAGCAGTCGGCCGACAAAGGTATGTCGGTCGGCAAAGGCTTTCCCGTCTGGACTTTCCCCAACAAACATGGTCGGTCGGCAGTAGTTTTTCCCGACCGACTATTTGTTGGCAGAGGCTGTTTTCCCGACCAATCTAGCTGTTGGGGTTGCGGTGTTGTCGTGTAGTGAATTCAAAATACATCTATCTTTTGTGAAGCTATATTAAATGATGAAATACACATATATGTGGAGAAATTAAGCAATTGTTCGATTAATTTAATCCAATAATAAATCATGAACATGACATAGGCAGTGCTAATGACATACTGAATTTTGATGATGTACGCACGTACTAGGCAAATAGTAGAGACATCTATGCAAACTACTAGTACTGCACACATGAAAGTAAACAGGAGCGGTGTAAATGTGTTATACCCTCCAGTAGGCCAGTCGGCCGTAGCAGCAGCGGACGCGTCGGCCTCGTCAGCAATCCTCTTGTCCGCAGCAGCCTTCTCGGTAGCCGCATGATCGGAGTCAGTGCTCATGGTGAAGACGAAGGTGACACCGAAGTAGTCGACGTCGATGAAGTAGTTGAACCAAGGCGAGCAGTCGCGTAGGAGACGCTCCCCAAAAACCTAATCGCCTCTCTCCCGTACAGGATCTGGAGAAGCGGGGTTTTGAAGGCCTGCTCTCCGGTCAGCCGTGTACGCGGTAGACGGGATGGGATCACCGAGGGCAGCAGCAGTGAAAAGAACGACCAGGGAGTAGTGGAGGTGTGAAGCGCATGGAGCTGAGCTGCGATGTCTCATATATATATAGCCAGTCGGGTAGGAGAACGGTCCAGCAATAAAACGCGTTTAATTACAGACGTTTCATCTCCATAAAAACGCGTTTAATTACAGACGTTTCATCTTCATAAAAACGCGTTTAATTACAGACGTTTCCATCTCCACAATAAAACGTATTTATTATGGACGTTTTAATTTCCGCAATGAATATGACGTCTCACATTGAGGCGGGCGGCGGCGGAGGAGCGCACCTGTGGAACATCTCTCCTTCCTTCACACCAACTCATACTAGTGGGAGAAGAGCTCACCTTATAAGTTGGTGTACACCTATCTCAACTAGCCATGTGGGATTAAACTTCCCACCACTTAATTTACAGAATGGGCCCTTAGGGGTTTTCTGAAATTGTTAAATGGGCATGTAGCCCAACTAATATTCAGCAATCCCCCACCAGATCCCAAAGGCCCATGGTGTTGTCCTCTGTTCCAAACTCTATTTTGATATACCAGTATTTTCAGTGGAGACCCGTTAAGGTTGAACATCCATCTAGAGCAAATAGCTACACTCCTCCACAACTGAATAATGGACTAGGCCTTGAATTGTCAATTTGGCGTGAAGAAGTTTCACCAAGTGTCTTACCAGTACTAGGCTGCCGAAGGCTGACCCCTCGGGTGGAGCATATTGGTCACTCCTGGCCTGTTCATGAACTTACTAGAGATCACCCTAATCTCATAGACTATGACCAGTAGGCAGGCTCATATAGGTGTGTTCCTCCAAAGATTGCTCTATAGGATAGCATCTTGCTTTTACAAGTCTTGGAACACATTAAGACAAAAGTCAACCTACCATACAGTTACCGAGAGTTGTGCATCTCCAACGGAGTGGGTTAGCTAAAATACTCTCCTCAGTTAACCACTAGCTTGTTTTCCCATGTCCTACTTCATGGGATCTCCGATCACATAGGTTGGGTTACTACCATGGCAACTCATGTGGGTCTCATACCCATCTCCCTCGATGCATTATCTATCACCACACGGGATAGCCCTTTTGTAAAGGGATCTGCCAGATTCTTAGCCGTTTGGACATATTCCAACACTATCACTCCGGAGTTCCTTAATTTTCTGACAGCTTTTAATCTCATTCTTATGTGTTTGTTGGACTTCATGTTGTCCTTTGAACTCTTCACCTTAGTGATGACAGTCTAATTGTCACAGTTCATAAGGATAGCCGGAACCGGTTTATCAACCACTGGCAAGTCCATCAAAAGATCTCGAAGCCATCCTGCTTCGACACCAGATGTGTCTAATGCTGTTAATTCTGCTTCCATTGCCGATCTCGTTAAGATCGTTTGCTTGCAAGACTTCCAGGAAACAGCGCCACCTCCAAGAGTAAACATATACCCAGTTGTGGCCTTCATCTCATCAGCATCAGAGATCCAATTTGCATCACTATACCCTTGAAGTACCGACGGGTATCCGATATAGTGAAGTCCATGGTTCATAGTACCCTTCAGATAGCGCATAACTCTTTCAACAGCATGCCAATGTACATCACCTGGTTTGGAAACAAACCGGCTCAGTTTGCTCACAGCAAACGCGATGTCAGGCCTCGTTGTGTTCGCTAGGTCCATCAGTGAACCAATGATTTGAGAGTATCTCAATTGATCTATAGCCGTGCCTTTGGATTTTTGAATCAACACGCTAGGATCATATGGTGTTTGAGATGGTGTGCAGTCCGAATATCCAAAACGACTCAACACCTTCTCAACATAGTGGGATTGCAGAAGTGTAATCCCACCCTCATTATCTCTCAGTAGCTTGATGTTCAAGATAACATCAGCCACACCAAGATCTTTCATCTCAAAGTTCTAAGACAGAAACGACTTGACCTCCTCAACGACTTTGAGGTTGGTTCCGAATATCAGTATGTCATCAACATACAAGCACAGTATAACTCCTTCGCCCCCACCATGGCGATAGTATACACATTTGTCAGCCTCATTAACAACGAAACCAACAGATGTCAGAGTTGTATTAAACTTATCATGCCATTGCTTAGGTGCTTGCTTCAGGGCATATAAAGATTTCAGCAACCTACACACCTTTCTTTCCTGACCATCTATCACAAAGCCATCTGGCTGTTGCATGTAGATTTCCTCGTTTAGCTCTCCATTTAGAAAAGCCGTCATAACATCTATCTGGTGGACGAGAAGACCATGCGAGGCCGCTAACGAGAGTAATACTCGAATGGTGGTCAGTCTAGCCACATGTGAATAAGTGTCGAAAAAATCTTCCTCTTCTTTCTGGTCATAGCCCTTGGACACAAGCCTAGCCTTGTATTTTTCAATCGTACCATCGGGTCTAAGCTTCTTTTTGAACACCCGCTTACATCCTAATGGTTTGCAACCATATGGACGCTCAGTGATCTCCCATGTCCCGTTAGCCATGATGGAATCCATCTCGCTACGGACCGCATCCTTCCAGTAGCCAGCTTCTGGAGAGGCATACGCTTCTGAAATAGAAGTGGGAGTATCATCCACGAGGTACACGATGAAATCATCACCAAAGGTCTTTGCAGTCCTTTATCTCTTGCCCCTACCAAGGGTTTCCTCACCATCCTCCTCAGGATTTTCATCATGTGTTTGTTCATAATAATCCATAGGAATGGCAGGCTTAGGAGTCTCCTCAGATTCCTGTCTAGAAGTGCTTTGCATATCTCTCATAGGAAAAATATCCTCAAAAGGGTCCACTAGTCAGCCACTCGGTGGAAGGCCTTATAAAAGGTCTCGGGCCAGGCCTCTGCTCCGCACGCCCCCATTCTCTCTTCTCTTTCTCCCGATCCCCCCCCCCCCATCCTCTCTCCCCTTCCCCCCGCTCTCCCCGCCACTCTCGCTTCCGCCTCGTCGCCGGACCTCCGCTCGAGCTCGATCTGCCACCATGGGGAAGGATAAGACAGCGGCGCTGGAACACGCGAAGAAGGCGACCGCGAAGGCGAAGGGCAAGCGGACCAGCCAGGGCGGATCCTCGTCGAGGTCCGGCTTGCCGGCGGGCTGGATCCAGGGCGACTGGATCCGTCCGGCAATCACGCAGGACGACCTCGACGACCTGGTGGAGGGGGGATTGATCCCCCACAAGTCGGCTCGGCTCCCGGGGGACGAAACCGAGCCGCAGCCTAGAGAGGGTGAGTGCGTCCTCCTAGCAACCCATGTAGATCGCGGATTCTCACTGCCTCCCCACCCTTTCTTTCGGGGTTTTTTGAACTTCTTTGGGGCTTAGCTCCACCATTTCACTCCGAACACCATAGTCTATCTGGCCGCTTTCGTGTCCATGTGCGAAAACTTCTTGGGCTGTCGACCGCACTGGGGGCTTTTCAAACACATCTTCACTTGCCGTTCCCAGTCGGTCAAAAAGGCCAAGTCGAGTGATGAGAGGACGCGGGTGATCCAGATGTGCGGTGGCCTGGGGATCCAAATGAGGAGCAAGAGTACTTTCCCAGCGATGATCCTTCCTGACTCGGTCCGGGGCTGGCAGTCAACTTGGTTTTACAGCAAGGATCAGCCAACCCATGGCCAGTCGACTGGACTTCCTCCTTTTTCCTTGGCTCGAGTGGAGAAGCCT
>NW_024118063.1:0-14345 GCF_003073215.2 Triticum urartu | reverse complement strand
CAAGCTCCAATCTTCACCTGCAACTAGCAACGCTATAAGAGGGGATGAGCAAAGCGCTAACATAGCCAAACAACGGTTTGCTAGGACAAGGTGGGTTAGAGGCTTGGCTTAACAATATGGGAGGCATGATATATCAAGTGATGGGTATCGCAGCATAGGCATAGCAAAAGAGCAAGCAACTAGCAAGCAAAGATAGAAGTGATTTCGAGGGTATGGTTATCTTGCCTGAGACCCCGCAAGGAAGAAGAACGAGACCATGAAGAAGACAAACGGACGTAGCCAACGTATCCTCAAAAACGCAATTTTACCGGATTACCAAGAAGAAGTACACCGGAAAGAAAGCAAACAACATAGTAAACAACCAAGCATAAACATGGCATGATGCACAACCAAGTATGATGCATGTCCGGTTTAATGAAGCATAACAAAAACTATACCATCTAATCAATTTAAATGGGGCCGGATATAACAAACAACAAATCCGGTAAATCCCCATATGCATTTAGCAATTTATTGCAACAACAATTTAAACATTTTAATTGTTATTATCATGTTGCGGATGACATGAACAAGTTTATGCAATTTTTATTAAAGTTGACTAGAGCAAAATGAAGCATTTGTCGCCGTGGTGGAAAGGAAAAGGGGTGCCACGGCCACGATAACGAAACGGTGCCACGGCAACGTTCCGGTTCCGATAACTCATTGAGACGTCGGTGCAAAAGAAAGTATGGCGGGAGCGTGCAAAAGATGGTGGGGCGCTCCCGGATTTCGGGTGTCCCACGAGTTGGCGACAAGGAAACGAGTGACAATTTGGACACGATGCAAACACGAGCATCTCAAACATTGCAAGAATTCGTTCACGGACGTCGTCTCGGGGTTACACCTTCGAAGCATGCAGAAGGGACGGTTCTCATTCGGTGCAAAGTACAGGAAGTAGGTGTTCTCGCGACGGTAGAGGAAGTAGTGGTACACGTCTTGGAGAAGGACTTGACGCATTCAAAGTTTTCGAGGGCGATGGTAGGGGAACTTGGCTTTAGTCCTATACGGGTCTTCGGTGACGGTCAATGTACACGGTTCGTAGACGTTCGGGTCTTCCGAAGAGGTACTTGACGCATGCGTTACACGGGTCTTCGACAATGGTAGTGGTACACGTTGTAGTCGTTGTAGTCGAACTTGACGAATACAAATCCCTTCGGGGTTGTCGTGGTACTAAGGGTCTTCGGACATGACGGATCTGATGACTCCGGGCGTAGTGGTACATGTTCGTTCACTCCACGGTCTTGGCGGATCCACGCGATGGTAGTGGTACTCGCGAAGAGGAACTTGGTGGTCGGCGTGTAGACGTTCACGGGGTCTTGGCAACGGTAGTTGTACATGGGTCTTCGGCGACGGTACTTGGCGTTCTCGTTCTGGCCGACCCAAAATGAAGCACGACAAAAGGGCCTCTCGAGGCAGCAGCCAAAGGTGCACGGGGCAGCAGAGAAAACGTGGTACTCGGACATGGGAGCTGGCACACGTAGTGGACATGGAGGCAGGGCGATGAGAAGGCGCACGGCTCGGTTAGGGACGAAAAGGGGCTGCGGGAGGCCGGACTTGTCCAGGCGGTAGGGGAGGCAGAGGCCCGGTGGTGCTGGTAGCTGTTGCTGCTCGATGCAGCCAATGTCGAGCAGATGGAATCAGGGCGATGCGCGGGGCTCCGGCAGAGGGACTTGGCGAGCAGGGGTGTCGCGGGGACGGACTGCTCCGGGAGGAGGCAAGCCAATGGCCATGGCTGTGATCTATGATGTAGCCACGGCAGCGGGGTGAGGGAGAAACAAGGCAAGGAAGGGAAGGAGAGGGGCGACATGGTCGGCCTGCAGGTGGCCGGGCTGGCCACCGACGAGCGAGGTCGGGGACTCGGGTGCGGGAGCAGAGCAGGTGGCGCTCGGGCAGAGGGGCGTGCTCGTTCTGAGGAAGTGCTCGGGGTCGGCTTGGGGTTCGAGCTCCTCTCGACTGAATCAAGGAGGGAGCAGGAGGCAGGGAGCTGTGGGGTGGCAGCCGACAACAACTCCGGTGGCCAGCCGGCGTGACGAGGTGGCGTAGGGTCGGGCGCAGTGCCCTAGCGGCGGCGCTAGGAGGGGGTGAGGGGATCAGATCGAGGGAGATGAGAGGGGTTGGCGGCGCTGTGTGAGGGAGAGAGTGAGAAGAGGAGGAGCGGCGCGCGTGGGAACGAGAGGGAGATGAGGAATCGGGCCAGGGGTAGCGATGCGGGAGTGCTAGGGTTAGGATTAGGTGGGCCTGCGGGGAAGGATGGGCCTAGGGAGGCCGGCCTGGGCTGGGGTTCTCTCTTCCTCTCTTTTTCTAAGAGAAAAAAATTAGAGATATAAAAGAAAAGGAGGGTTAAGGAAAGGATTTGTGCAAGGGGGCTATTTTCCCGGTCTCAAAAAAATGAGTTTGAACTAGGAAAAATAGAAGTGGTCAAGACCGAAAGTTTAAATTCAAACTCATTTGTTTTAAATTCAAATGACTTGAATAGCAAGTGAGGTTTGGGAAGGTCCAAAAATGTTGAGACTTTTGGAGGAGCCTAAAAAAAGAAGAAAGAATTTTCGGCAAGGTTTGGAGATCAACTCGAAGCAGAAAGGCATGGGATTATCTGCACGTGTGTTATGGGTGATTCCAAATTATTGGAATATAATTTATATAGCTCCCTAAAATATTGGGAGAATATGTTATAAAGAGAAGTCATCCTTCCCTCGATTTAAATGGATCGAAGATCCATACGATTTATTTAAGAGTTTTGAAACGGTTGCAATATTAATGGCGTGATGACATGATGCAATGATGATTGCAATGAACCAAACAAAACACATGACGAAACCCAGAAACCCTGGAAGGCATCTGAAGCTCCGGTCTTGGGGCGTCACACACTTCTACGACAACACATGTATGACTATCTTGATTCTGTCATAAACTTGTCATGGATGTACATGCATGACAGAAAACGTGACCTACTGTGACAAACACGTATCATCATGGAAGTTTCTGTTTTTTGTAGTGCGAGCAGTGCGTGGCCACGGTGTTCGGCCAGAACAGCACATGAGCTCGGAAACAAGCAAGGCAACGGTTTAGGCGGCATATACTAGGTGCCTCGTGCACACACACACAATCAAAAGGAGCAGATGAGCACGACCTCGTCGTATTCGACAGCCATGGTGGACGGTGGTGCCGAAGCTTGCGGCTTTCTTGCTAGGTTAGGAGCCGGAGCTTGGGAAGAGAGGCAAAGGGGGCAGGGCTCACCGACAGAGCACATGAAGGCTCTTTAGAGGTTTAGAAGGCAGGCAGGTGATGAATCGAGGCGGCGGACGGCGGTGACCGAAGCCGATGGAGTGTCTCGATCCGGTTGGCTCAATGCGGGGTTGCTTGATCCGATCATTGTAGTCAACGTACACGATGAAGGCGCGGCTCCTGGACATCTCTGCGAGGCCCGGGGTGGCTCCGGAGCACGTCAATGGCGCGGAGGCGGATGAGTTCGGGCGACGGCTTCGAGTGAAGAGAGCGAGTGGGAGGGAGAGGGGAATGGAACTAGAGTTAGGAGGGGGTCGAGAGGGGGTCCAGGTAATGCTCTTATCCGACCAGGCGGGACAAGGATGGCCACCACGAGACCGGGCGCCATAGGATGGCCGCCATGGCTCCCCCTATTACTGTACCTGAGGTAGGAGACAAGTGGGGGTGTGGGCTGGGCCTTTTGTGTAGCTAGCTGGGCCAAAGTGCCCAGTAGCACCTCTCTCCCTTTTCTGTTTTCTATTTTTTTATAACTCTATTTTGCATACTAATTTGTTAGCAAAAGAGTTTTGTAAAAAGTGTAGATGGCCACATAATTAGTATTGCAATATTTTGAGACCACACACAATGTTTCACATCATTTGGAAAATTGTAAATATTTGCTTATTTTGAAAAGGTTAATTTAAATGCTTTTAGACCACTTATTTATTTCCTAGGAATTTATTTGTGAGTCAAACCAAGTTGGTTTCAATATGACATTGATCAGAGAAATTGTATAGAACTATTTGAACATTTTAGTTTTATAGCTTTAGGAGAAATAATTTTGACTTGTCTTTTAAATTTGAGTTTGAGGTCGGTTTGGGACAAAGTGATGATTAGCGAAATTTAATTATGATGATCTGGCACCATTAATAGGAGTTTGCTGTAGCATGACACCCGGGGTGTTACAAACTCTCTGTGTTCTACTCGTGCATATCATCTACGCATAGACTTGGCTCGGATGCCACTGTTGGGGAACGTAGCATGCAATTTCAATAAGAATTCCTACGCTCACACTAGATCTATCTAGGAGATGCATAGCAATGAGAGGGCAAGAGTGTGTCCACGAACCCTCGTAGACCGAAAGCGGAAGCATTTGACAATGTGGTTGATGTAGTCAAACTTCTTCTCGTTCCGACCGATCAAGCAGCGAACGTACGACACCTCCGAGTTCTGCACACATTCATCTCGATGACGTCCCTCGAACTCTTGATCCAGCAAAGTGTCGAGGGAGAGTTTCATCAGCACGACGACGTGGTGACGGTGATGGTGAAGTGATCCGCGCAGGGCTTCCCCTAAGCACTACGACAATATGACCGGAGGCGTAAACTATGGAGGGGGCGCCGCACACGGCTAGGAATCAATGGTGTGTGTTCTAGCGGTGCCCCCCACATATATATATAGGCGGGAGAGGGAGAGGGACTGCAAGGGGCACCCCAAGTAGGAGTAATCCTACTTGGGCACCTCCTCCAAGTCGGCCTCCCCCTTCCATATCCATCACAGGGGGGAGGAAAGAGAGGGAGGAGGGGAAGGAAAGGGAGAGGCCGAATCCTCCCCTTTCCTTCTCCCTTCCCTTCCTTTCCTTATCCTCCTATTCGGCCTATAGGGGGCGCACCAGCCCCTTTTGGGGTTGGTCTGTCCAACTCTTGGCCCATTAGGCCCATATAGCTTGCCGGGGGTTGCCCGGAACCCCTTTCGGTGACCCGATACGTAACCGGTACCGCCAGAACACCTCCGGTGTCTGAATACTATCGTCCTATATATGAATCTTTACCTCTCGACTATTTCGAGACTCCTCGTCATGTCCCTGATCTCGTCTGGGACTCCAAACAACATTCGGTCACCATATCACATAACTCATATAATACAAAATCGTCATTGAACATTAAGCGTGCGGACCCTACGAGTTCGAGAACTATGTAGACATGACCGAGACACCTCTCCGGTCAATAACCAACAGCCTGGATGCTCATATTGGTTCACACATATTCTACGACGATCTTCATTGGTCGTACCGTAATGACAACATACGTTATTCCCTTTGTCATTGGTATGTTACTTGCTCGAGATTCGATCGTCGATATCTTCATACCTAGTTCAATCTCGTTACCGTCAAGTCTCTTTACTCGTTCCATAATGCATCATCCCGCAATTAACTCATTAGTCACATTGCTTGCAACGCTTATCATGATGTGCATTACCGAGAGGGCCCAGAGATACCTCTCTGATACTTGGAGTGACAAATCCTAATATCTATCTATGCCAACCCAACAAACACCGTCGGAGATACCTGTAGAGAATTTTTATAATCACCCAGTTATGTTTTAACGTTTGATAGCACACAAGGTATTCCTCCGGTATTCGGGAGTTGCATAATCTCATAGTCAAAGGAATATGTATAAGTCATGAAGAAAGCAATAGCAGTAAAACTTAACGATCATTATGCTAAGCTAACGGATGGGTCTTGTCCATCACATCATTCTCCTAATGATTTTGTCTCGTGCCTCAAATGACAACACATGTCTATGGTTAGGAAACTTAACCATCTTTGATTAATGAGCTAGTCTAGTAGAGGCTTACTAGGGACACTATGTTTTGTCTATGTATCCACACATGTATCAAGTTTCCGGTTAATACAATTCTAGCATGAATAATAAACATTTATCACGATATAAGCAAATATAAATAACAACTTTATTATTGCCTCTAGGGCATATTTCCTTCAGTCTCCCACTTGCACTAGAGTGAATAATCTAGTTCACATCGTCATGTGATTTAACACCAACGGTTCACATCTTTTATGGGATTAGTTCGCATCGCCATGTGACTAACACCCAAAGGGTTTACTAGAGTCAATAATCTAGTTCACATAGCTATGTGATTACACCCAAAGAGTACTAAGGTGTGATCATGTTTTGCTTGTGAGAGAAGTTTAGTCAACGGGTCTACCACATTCAGAGTCATATGTATTCTGCAAATTTTCTATGTCTACAATGCTCTGCATGGAGCTACTCTAGCTAATTGCTCCCACTTTCAATATGTATCCAGATTGAGACTCAGAGTCATCCGGATCGGTGTAAAAGCTTGCATCAACGTAACTCTTTATGACGAACTCTTTATCACCTCCATAACCGAGAAATATTTCCTTAGTCCTCTTAGGTAACTAAGGATAACTTTGACCAATGTCCAGTGGTCCACTCCCAGATCACTAGCGTACCCCCTTGCGAAACTCATGGAAAGGTACACAATAGGTCTGGTACACAGCATAGCATACTTTATAGAACCTATGGCTGAGGCATAGGGAATGACTTTCATTCTATTTTTATTTTCTGCCATGGTCGGGTTTTGAGTCTTACTCAACTTCACACCTTACAATACAGGCAAGAACTCCTTCTTTGACTGATCCATTTTTAACTTCTTCAAAATCTTGTCAAGGTATGTGCTTTGTGAAAGTCCCATTAAGCGTCTCGATCTATCCCTATAGATCTTGATGCCCAATATATAAGTAGCTTCACCGAGGTCTTTCATTGAAAAACTCTTATTCAAGTATCCTTTTATGCTATCCAGAAATTCTATATCATTTTCAATCAACAATATGTCATCCACATATAATATTAGAAATGCTACAGAGCTCCCGCTCACTTTCTTGTAAATACAGGCTTCACCATAAGTCTGTATAAAACCATATGCTTTGATCACCTTATCAAAGCATATATTCCAACTTTGAAATGCTTGCACCAGTCCATAGATGGATCGCTGGAGTATGCACACTTTGTTAGAACCTTTAGGAGCGACAAAACCTTTTGGTTGTATCATATACAACTCTTCTTTAAGAAATCCATTAAGGAATGCAGTTTTTTGTCAATCACAATCGCTTGAATCAAGTGGGAGTTAATCTTCCGGATAAGATAGTGATTGACAGAGTTCTCTAGTCACTATCACCAAGTTACTAGAACTTCATGATGAAATATAATATGCAAGGGATGACGAAAGCGATTCCCGAGCTCTTCGCAATGCTGAAATCGGTGAAGCTAGAAATCAAGAAAGAGAATCAAGTGTTGATGGTTAACAAGACCACTAGTTTCAAGAAAGAAGGCAAAGGAAAAGAAAGGGAACTTCAAGAAGAATGGCAAGCAAGTTGCCACTCCTGTAAAGAAGCCCAAAGCTAGACCTAAGCCAGAAACTGAGTGCTTTGACTGCAAAGGGAATGGTCACTTGAAGCGGAACTACCCCAAATACTTGGCGGATAAGAATGATGGCAAAGTGAAAAAAGGTATATTTGATATACATGATATTGATGTGTAATTTACTAGTGTTCATAGTAACCCTAGGGTATTTGATACCAGTTCAGTTGCTAATGATTAGTAACTCAAAATAGGAGTTGCAAAATGAACAGAGACTAGTGAAAGGCGAGGTGATGGTGTGTGTTGGTAATGATTCCAAGGTTGATATGATCACCATCGCACACTCCTCTTACCTTAGGGGTTAGTGTTGGACCTAAATAAATGTTATTTGGTGTTTGTGTTGAGCATGAATATGATTGGATCATGTTCATTACGATACGGTTATTCATTTAAGTCAGAGAATAATTTTTGTTCTGTTTACATGAATAAAACCTTCTATGGTCATACACACAATGTAAATGGTTTATTGAATCTTGATCATAGTGATACACATAATATTGATGCCAAAATATGCAAAGTTGATAATAATACACTACTGCAGGATGCTGCTAACGCGACACTACGATTAGAGACCCTTCGACGAAACTGTGTGTGATGTAATAATCGCAAATGGTGGTGTAAAAAACCCGTCAAAACGGTGCAAAACGTTTGCGATCACAAATGCATCAAACACGGTTCAGATTTTAGTTGCGTGTGCGATGCAGGGCATACGGTTCAGTTCAGTGAACTATTTGCGATGAGGAGGAACAAAACAAATGGGCAGCCAGATGATGGTGTGTGGGATATACAGCATACGGTACACTCGGATGAACTGTTTGTGATTAGGCAACACAAAAGAAATGTTCAGCCAGATCAAGGTGTGTGCGATATACGACATATGGTTCACTCAGATGAACTGTTTTCGATTAGGCAACGCAACAGAAACGGTTCAACTAGATCAAGGCGTGTGCAATGGAGGGCATACAGTTCATTCCGATAAACTGTTTGTGTTGAGCCAAGAGAATAGAAACGTTTAACATAAACAAGATGTGTGTAATACGCGGCAAACATCCAATTACATAGGTGGCTAATACACACATGACATTTCCCCACACCAAAGTAAACTATTACATGCATAATTAACTAGGATAAACGATCACCTGATTATCATCTACTTCTTGTGCTAGCTCGATGTTCCTTCTATGGTAAGTTTCCTTTAATTAATGGCATTTTATGAACACACCACCATTTCTCGCCATTTCTTCACCGGTTTCCCGCCACCCAGCGATATTGCACATAAACCTAGGCGGCGCACGACACACGGAGGCAACAAGCGCAACCTGTAGCACATCCACCTTTTCCAAGCATGCCAACCCACCAAAGCGCCGCCTCTGCCATCAACCTCGTCGGCGAGGAAAACGAGCAGGCGCCACGGCCCGTCGAGTCTGAGGCGCTCCCCGGCAACGCAATGGACAACGCTGTGATGCGCGTCATCGCCAGGGTTGAGCAGACCCTTGGCGCATGGCGCTTCAGCGCCACGGATCACGATAGGCATGTCAGCACCGACAGGCTACAGCTCGCCGCACAACATGATCGATGGCGCATCGCAAAGCAAGCTCTAGGCGCGTCCGCGCCGATAGGCTGCGGCTTGCCGCACAGCGAGACCGTTGGAGCGCCACAAAGCAAGAGGCGTGGCACGCCGCACAGCAAGAGCGGATCCATCGGCGCTTGCCCGCTGTCGATAGGGGGTCGCAGCTGGGTACACATCCTGCATGTACCCCCATTCCTCGCCAGGAGTGGGCAGAGGCCCTCTGCGCAGTACTTGCACCAGAGGCCAGTCGCGCCATACTTGCACCGGACGCCCGCTGCACCGTTCGCATGGGTCGCGCTGTTCACGTTGTCTGTGGCCCGCTTGATGCCAACGCGCTGGTCGGTAGGCTCGACCGCCTCCTTGGCCCAGGTGTCCACCTGGGCGCATGATAACCCACAAGTATAAGGGATCACAACAGTTTTCGAGGGTAGAGTATTCAACCCAAATTTATCGATTCGACACAAGGGGAGCCAAAGAATATTCTTTAGTATTAGCAGCTGAGTTGTCAATTCAACCACACTTGAAAGACTTGATATTTGCAACAATTTTTTAGTAGCAAAGTAATATGCAAGTAATGGCAACAGTGGCAAAAGTAATAGTAGCAGTTTTGTAGCAATCGTAACAGTGGCAACGGAAAAGTAACCTAGCAAAGATCAATATGAAACAAGCTCGTAGGCAATGGATTAATGATGGATAATTATGTCGGACGACATTCATCATGCAACGGTTATAACATAGAGTGACACAAAACAAGCTCCAATTCATCAATATAATGTAGGCATGTATTCTAAATATAGTCGTGCATGCTTATGGAAAAGAACTTGCATGGCATCTTTTGTCCTAACCTCCACCACTAGGAAAAAGGCTACTAGTAGCGCGGGTAAATTGGCTACTAGTAGCGCGGGTACCCGCTCTACTAATATTGCGCTACAGCTAAAAGTTAGTAGTAGCGCGGGGTAAACCCACGCTACTGCTAACATTTTACTAGTAGCGCGGGGTAAACCCACGCCACTACTAACGGAATAGTAGTAGCGCGTCTATAGTACCACACACTACTAGTATCCTAAATACTAGTAGCGCTCCGTTCCCCCCCCCCCACCACGCTACTAGTATCCAAAATATATGACCTAGGTCATATATTTCCTTGCATGTTGTGTTGTACATTAGCTACGGGAATAAATATATGAAAACAAAAAAGTGAGTGATCTCTATTAACAAGAGATTGCCCATGTAATAGCTACAAACAAATGAACCTACTACACCAACTCATATCATGTCTTACATTGATATTCTCCACGTGTTACACATATACACCATCAAATATTTGTCAAAAAGTATTTGTCAATGACTAATTGGGTTCTTTAAACTTCTGAGGGAAAAAAGATGCCATGGCCTTGCTCGCTGCATAATACTAATAGACCTAGGTCATTTTCTTGGCGTACTAGTACACATCAGCGGTTGCTGCGATCTCCTCTGGCGGCGGCCACCTGCGACGGCGGACAGAGCGACTACACAGCCTTCTCCATTGCTCTCCGGCTGGAAACCTACTCCATCCTTAGATCCTTCAGCATTTGTTATCTGTAACGGCGCAACCTTCTCTGACAAGCTGCAACTGCAAACCACAAAAGTTTTAGGCAAGTACGTGATGGTCGGCGGCCTCGTCTCGCTCCCCGACAGTGGCCCTCGTCTCGCTCCCCGCAGACGACCCTCGTCTCGCTCCCCGGCGGAGGACACAGCATCACAGACACACACGAGCTAGTTCAGTTTCTACTTTCTACTACTAGGCACACACGAAGCAGAGGGAAAACAGAGTACTTGTTCAGTTTAGAGAGAGAGAGGGAGAGATAGAGAGAGAGTGGCTGACTTGTACACTCATACCTGCAGTCAAACTTGCAGCTAGCTGCAAGGCGATCTGCCCACAATCACCACAAGTGCATTCAAGTTTAAGCTAATAGTACGAATGTGCATTCTGTATAGGAAGCAGTAATTCAGCTCTTACTGCTAGTGTACGAACTTGCTTCAATTGCTTCTTGCCTCTAGTAATTCAAGAAAATACTAGTACCGAATTGCTTATTGCCTCTATATGACAAAAGAAAAGAACTGAAATAAATGTTCGGATCATCAAAGTGGAGCGACTCTAGGTTTGCTAAGCAAAAAGCAGGGAAAGTTATTGCTAGGTGTAGCTCATCTGCATGTGAAAGGAACTGGAGTGCATTTGAGAGGGTACGTACATCACTTCCTTTATGCATTACCTTTTTATGTAGCATTTTGTGCTTCTTAGATCTTAATGGATGCTTCATTGTAGGTGCATACCAAGAAACGAACGATATTAACACAAAAGAGATTGAATTCTCTTGTCCATGTCATGTTTAATAAGAGGCTTCAGTGGAAGTATGCTCAAAGGAAGAGAGGCCCATTAGCTGTAAAGTTTATTGATGATGAACCACCAAATGAGTGGATTGAAGGGGAGGCGAGTGTTGAAGGGTAGCAGAAAGAAAATACTATTGAAGAACAATAAGGAGAAGGAGAAAATGAATCTGATTGTGATGTTGAACAAGATGAACTGGCTCAGGCTGGCATAAATGGCCCGATAGAAAAATACAGCGTGGCTCACTTAAGTTCAGTTAGCAGATGGCCTGGATGAAATAAGTGAAGACAAGATAGGTAGTTAGTGGCGAGTGCCACGGTGAAGTTGAAGCTTTCTTTCTTTAGGGAAATGTTAGACTCACATTAGTACATTACAAAGAGAAACAAAAACACCAAGTAGTACTAGAACTATGAAAGCCACTCTTACCTTACTTGGTCATTTTGTCAAACACCTTCTGTGTGGCAGCAGCTTGCACTGCCCGCATAGCACGTTCTTCAGTTGGTTGTGCCTCTTCTTCTGCTCACACAGGATACAACAAGACAATGTTATCATGTCCATCAATCATACAGTCAAGATAAATAAATCGTCACTTTAGAATGTCATTTCCTAGTGCAGACACTACATCAGCCATCGGGTGTGATTTGGCATCGAATTTTCACTGTCCGACAACGACGATGGGCGAAAGGAAACACGTTGTGTCATGTTAGTCCATGCTCTGATAAGCTGACGAACACACTGAAAATGGCAGTGAGCTGAGCCCGTGGATGCGCCTGCTTACCAGGTCATAGGTGGCAGGCTCGACGTGGCCGGGGGACCCTCCTCGCCGGTGTGTAGCGGGGCACCGCAACCGTAGTAGCAGGCGACGCTGGAGGGCGTCTTCTTGGCTAGGGCCCTCCGCTTCTCCTTGTGGTGGCGGCGCTGAGGGAATCCTGGACTAGGGGGCAAGGTTGGAAAAAGCGGTAGGCGTAAGCGAGACGGTTGGCCTTCGCCTAGTGCCTAGGCGGTGCTTAAGCGCCCTAGGCGTGGCCTAGGCGGTAATATAGTTTTATTATCAGGGCATATTTGTGGATATCATATGCATGCCGATATTAATTTAGGGCATATAAATAAGTTAACTACCAACTACAACCATTGGCATATGGCCCATTTGGCATATATATGAATGCAATATGGCATCGTTTGCCGCTTCGGGAGACAATTCTTTTCTTGCCCTGCCTAGACTTCCATTTATGCCCTAGGCGAGGCGTTTGGCCATCGCCTAGCCCCTAGGCATGCCTAAGCGCCTCCTAGGCACTGCCTTTTCCAACAGAGCTAGGGGGTCTCTGGACAGCCGGACTATATCCTTTGGCCGGATTGTTGGACTATGAAGATACAAGATTGAAGACTTCGTCCCGTGTCCGGATGGGACTTTCCTTGGCGTGGAAGGCAAGCTTGGCAATACGGATATGTAGATCTCCTCCCTTGTAACCGACTCTGTGTAACCCTAGCCCCCTCCGGTATCTATATAAACCGGAGGGTTTAGACCGTAGGACAACAACAATCATACCATAGGCTAGTTTCTAGGGTTTAGCCTCTATGATCTCGCGGTAGATCAACTCTTGTAATACTCATATCATCAATATCAATCAAGCAGGACGTAGGGTATTACCTCCATCAAGAGGGCCCGAACCTGGGTAAACACCATGTCCCCTGCCTCCTGTTACCATCCTCCTCAGACGAACAGTTTGGGACCCCCTACCCGAGATCCGCCGGTTTTGACACCGACATTGGTGCGTTCATTGAGAGTTCCACTGGTCCGTCACCGTAGGGCTTGATGGCTCCTTCGATCATCGGTAACGATGCGGTCCAGGGTGAGGTTTTCCTCCCCGGACAGATCTTCGTATTCGGCGGTTTCGCACTGCGGGCCAACTCGCTTGGCCATCTGGAGCAGATCGAGAGCTACGCCCCTGGCCATCAGGTCAGGTTCGGAAACTTAAACTACACTGCCGATATCCGCGGAGACTTGATCTTTGACGGATTCGAGCCCATGTCAGGTGCGCCGCACGATCACGACGAGCATGATTTAGCTCTACTGCCGGACAGTGTTCGGGAGATCGCATCTGCAACTACTCTGGCCCTTAATCCGGAGAAAATTGCGCCATCCGAGGATGGGTGGATAGACCCCACCATGGAGGCCGCACTCTCAGTGGCGATAGAGCCGGATACTGACTTCACCCCTTATGAGAGCCGTGTTGCCGAACCATTGGATTCATCTCCAGCCACGGACTCCGAGCCACCTGCATCTGTGCCTATCGAATCCGACGGGGCGCCGATCATGGAGTTCACCTCCGCGGATATCTTTCAGCACTCACCTTTCGGCGACGTGTTAAATTCATTAAGGTCTCTCTCCTTGTCAGGAGATCCTTGGCCGAACTATATCCGGCTAAGATGGGATGCGGACAACGAAGAAATTCGCTCCCCACCCACTACCCACTTAGTAGCCACTGTCGGTGATTTAACCGACATGCTCAAATTCTACTCTGCAGACATCGACGGCATGGACGACGATGCAGGAGAGGAACGGGAACTAGTGCCCACAGGGCACTGGACAGCCACTTCATCACATGACATATACATGGTGGATACACCCAAAGAAAATGATGACGAGGAACGGGAGGACACAACGGAGTATGACCCCTCCAAGAAGAAAACAAAGCGTCGGCGTAGGTGCCGCTCTAAATTATGCCTCTGCAAAAACAGCAATAACAGCGCAAGAGAAAACAACACTCCAGTCGACTCCAGAGGAAACGACGACCACATTGCCCCGGCGGCAGAGCACGATGAAGCTGCAAATGGCGAACATAGTACGGATCCGACATCTGAACACGGCGACGCCGAGGATAAACCTCATCAAACCCCCTCTGGGGAGGAAAACAGTCCGGAC
>NW_024118062.1:0-11931 GCF_003073215.2 Triticum urartu | reverse complement strand
CCGAGCCTCCGCCCTGCTGCTCCACATCCGTCAACCGCGCCCTACTGCTCCACATCCCGGTGCCGCCGTCCTGCTGCTTCTCCCCCCGCCGGGTAGGAGCCCCAGCCGACGTCTTGTTGTTGAGCGCCCCACCACTAGCAAGCGAGCATGGCGGTGGCCATGCTAGAGGCCACTTGAATCACGCATCCTCGAGTGCCACTGCCGAAGATTCGAAGTAACCCCGCAACAATGTCATCCCCGGCCCCGAATTCTCAGTAAGTTTGTAGAAAAAATGCTCAAGTTCCACCGATTTGTTGCATGTGTGTTTGGTTCTTCCCCAATTGTTGATGTTTGATTACCCATATGATTTTCATAGGCACAGTGGCAGCAATGCTTTTAATTTACAAATTGTTGTGGAGGTCTTTTCTGCACAAGTCCTGATGGTAGGAAGATTTATGTGAAGGGAAGGAATTTGCTATGGACTGTAGTCGTAGAAAAGTTCAGCGTTGATGCATTAACACGCCAGCTAGCTTTAGAGTTGAACATTGGCACTAATCAATTGGTGTCAGTTTCATATTTTGACAAAGTGTTGGGTGAAAATGTCAGGCTGTTGCATGATGAGCAGCACTACTTGATGTTTGATATGTATGCAGCTGAGCTGAAAGTGCCACTTAGTGTGGTAGTGGTGGATGTAATTGGATCTAGTGTATTCAATGGTGGATCAAAAATTGCAGATTTTGTTCCTATTAGTGTTGTGCCTAATGATGATCCATTGGTCATGGGCACTCAAAATTATGCAAATATAATCCAGCCGAATGATGCACAAGCATACCTCCAGACCGACACTACTAATTGTCCAACAACGCCAACTCAGCCTGCACCGCCTCCTATAGTTGAGAGTGTCACATCAGAGGTTGGAAGTACAAGCCAGCCTAATGTGCCACATGCTGACCAACAACAAGAACTTCAAAATCCTTCCACTGATCCATTTGATAACGAGGAGGAGTATGTTGGAGTTGATGATGAACATCTAGTAGGTGTTAGCATTCCTGAACCTGCCGTAGTGCAAGCACTGGCTACAACACCTGATGAGAAAGCTGAAGATGAGGAGGCCGAAGATGATATGGATATCTCTGATGTTAAGCATCTTATCCAGCAGGAGGAAGAGGTTACTGACATGCCTATTCAGTACAATGTGGCCACTGATCCTTATAATGCTGACATTAAAGTGGGGGCTCTTTTTCCTGACATTGTAACCTTTAGAAAAGCAATAAGACATCATGCTGTGGTAAAAGACTTTGAGCTAGCTAAAGTAAGGACTGATTCTACTAGATTCATGGCTAATTGCTCATATCCTAGTTGCCCTTGGCGCATTCACGCATCGAGGTTGCGTGATCAACAAGTTGTCATGGTATGCTTACTCATGTTGTAATTATTTGTGCATTTTCTCACCTTTCTCTTATGACTATTATATCCTACATGTATCCTATTTTTGTGTGTGCGAACTAATCATGGCATCTTTGTGTAGATAAAGAAGATTCCCTCTGAGCACAATTGCCCTACTACAAAGCTTGTAGGCAGCAGAATGGCAACACAAGGTTGGGTTGCAGAGAAGCTTGTTGATTGGGTGAAGAAAAACCCAGGAGAGGGAGCAAAGGCAGCGAAAACTAAGTTGGAGGGTGACTTCAACTTCAAGCTGAAGTATTCCAAAGCTTGGGCAGGTATGAAGATAGCTCTGGAACAAATGCATGGTAAATATGAGGATAGTTTTCAATTGTTGTTCAATTGGAAAGCAGAGATAGAGAAGAGATGCCCTGGTAGTATTGTTGAGATTGATTTGGTCAAGGAAAAAGATAAGTACTATTTCAATAGAGTCTTTGTAGCTTTCAAACCCTGCATAGATGGTTTCTTAGCTGGATGTTGACCATACATAGGAGTAGATGCAACTGCACTCAATGGCAAATATGTTGGTCAGTTAGCATCAGCGACCGGAGTTGATGGACACAACTGGTTGTATTATGTAGCATATGCCGTATTTGATTCAGAAACTACAGAAAACTGGGTATGGTTTATGCAGCAGCTGCGCAGGGCTGTAGGATGTCCACCAGGTATAGTAATTTCCAGTGATGCTTGCAAGGGACTAGAAAATGCAGTTGACAAAGTATTCCCCGAGTGCGAATATAGGGAGTGTATGCGCCATTTATACCAAAATTTTATGAAAAAATTCCATGGTAAAGTGTACACAGACCATTTGTACCCAGCTGCTAGGGGATTCACAGAGCACAAGTTTAGATGGCATATGCAAAAGATATTTGAGGCTGATCCAAGTGCTATCGAGTACCTTGAGAAACACAACAATAGGATTTGGTATAGGTGTGCCTTTGGTGTGGATAGCAAGGTTGATAATCTCACTAACAACAATTCTGAAAGTTTTAACAAGCAGATCAAAGACTTGAAAGGGCTAAATTTGTGTGAGCTACTAGATAGGATTAGAGAGCTAATAATGGTGAAGTTCAATGTGAGGAGGCATGTTGGTAGGTATTTGGCCGGCATAATCTTGCCCGAGGTTCTCAAGAGGCTCAATGCACTCAGTAAAACAATTGGGCCCCATAAAGTGGCGTGGAATACCGAACATGAGGCAGAGATTACACTATATGATGTGAAAGCATATGACCAGAGGCACACTGTTGATCTAAAACAGAGAACATGCTCATGTCGGAAATTTCAAGTTTCTGGGCAGCCTTGCATTCATGCATTGACTTTCATTTGTTCAATGAGGGGCGCAAAGATTGAGTCCTTTGTTGATGAGTATTACAGCATGGCAAAATTTCGAGCTGCTTATGCTGGGGCACTGCCAACCATGACTGATAGGACACAATGGGAGCAAGTTGACCTTGGATTCCTTGTTTACCCACCTATACAAGAGAAAAGGCCACCTGGAAGGCCCAGGGTTCAAAGAATTAGAGGATTTCTTGAAGACCCAGGAAGAAAAGTGGTTAAATGCAAAAAATGTGGTCGAAATGGCCACTTTGCAAAAACTTGCAATCTCCCTCCTTTAGTTATTGCAGAACCACCACCAATGGAGCACACTCCTACTAAAAGGTGCCATTGTACTTACAAAATTTGTTTACGTCAAATGGGTTCATGTTGCTAAACCATTTCACCTTTTTCTATCATGCAGAAAGAGAGATGCTACTGCAGCCGAGGAGGAAGTTGTGGAAGATGACAAACCTATAGCAAATTATAGAAGGTATAATACTAACTTATGTTCATTCTTTTACCACAAATTATATTTATGAACACACAATACTTAGTTCCGACATTTGCTCTTAATGTACCTGCAGGCAGAAGACTCCGGTCAAGAAGAAGACGCCGGCTAAAAAGACGACACCGGTCAAGGAGAAGACGACGCCGGTCAAGGAGAAGACGACGCTGATCAAGAAGAAGACGCCAGCTAAAAAGACGACACCGGTCAAGAAGACGCCGGTCAAGGAGAAGACAACACCGGTCAAGAAGAAGACACCGGTCAAGAAGAAAAAGACGCCGGTCAAGAAGAAGACTCCAGTCAAGGGGAAAGGCAAGCAAATTGAAGGTACTGGAAAGGAGAAAACTGCAGGGAAAAAGAGCAAAAAACTGCAGTTTGTTACACCATCTACCAATGATGCTGTTCTCAAGCCAACTCTAGGAACCAAGAAAAATCTGCTTTATTGGCTTGGGGGATGAATTTGCTTGAACTGGACTATGTATGTGTGTGTGATGCGCAAACTGGAGCTGGAACTTGTATGCATGTGATGCTCAAACTAGAGGTTGAACTTGTGTGTGTGTGTGTGTGTGATGCTCAAACTAGAGCCTGATGGCCAAACTAGAGCCTGATGTGTGTTGCTTAAACTGGAGCTTAGCTATTTTGGTTCATCTACTGTTGATGCTCAAACCGGAGCTTTAAGACTATTTTGGTTCATCTTCTATTGATGCAAAATATTATGACCTGTCATCTGATGCAAATTATATGTATTTCGGCCGAGGTCATGTTCATTTTTCCCACTAACTTCATGCTTCCTCTACACAGTACAATCATGCTTCTTCTGCACAGGAAAATAACACATTCTTCATTACTCATAGAAATGTTACATCTTTTTCAGTACAGCCACTAGATATGCACACATTACAAGCATGATCTCATCATTTTTCTGCTTAAATCTGCACATCAGACATACATTTTTGCATTCTCAGTCTGTTTACAGACCCAGGAAGAAAAGTGGTTAAATGCAAAAAATGTGGTCGAAATGGCCACTTTGCAAAAACTTGTAATCTCCCTCCTTTAGTTATTGCAGAACCACCACCAATGGAGCACACTCCTACTAAAAGGTTCCATTGTACTTACAAAATTTGTTTACATCAAATGGGTTCATGTTGCTAATCCATTTCACCTTTTTCTATCATGCAGAAAGAGAGATGCTACTGCAGCCGAGGAGGAAGTTGTGGAAGATGACGAACCTATAGCAAATTATAAAAGGTATAATACTAACTTATGTTCATTCTTTTAGCACAAATTATATTTATGAACACACAATACTTAGTTCCGACATTTGCTCTTAATGTACCTGCAGGCAGAAGACTCCGGTCAATAAGAAGATGCCGGCTAAAAAGACGACATCGGTCAAGGAGAAGACGACGCCGGTCAAGGAGAAGACGACGCTGATCAAGAAGAAGATGCCAGCTAAAAAGACGACACCGGTCAAGAAGACGCCGGTCAAGGAGAAGATGACACCAGTCAAGAAGAAGACACCGGTCAAGAAGAAAAAGACGCAGGTCAATAGACACCGGTCAAGAAGAAAAAGACGCCGGTCAAGAAGAAGACACCGGTTAAGAAGAAGAAGACGTCGGTCAAGAAGAAGACTCCAGTCAAGGGGAAAGGCAAGCAAAGTGAAGGTACTGGAAAGGAGAAAACTGCAGGGAAGAAGAGCAAAAAACTGTAGTTTGTTACACCATCTACCAGTGATGCTGTTCTCAAGCCAACTCTAGGAACCAAGAAAAATCTGCTTTATTGGCTTGGGGGATGAATTTGCTTGAACTGGACCATGTATGTGTGTGTGATGCGCAAACTGGAGCTGGAACTTGTATGCGTGTGATGCTCAAACTAGAGGTTGAACTTGTGTGTGTGTGTGTGTGTGTGTGTGTGTGTGTGTGATGCTCAAACTAGAGCCTGATGGCCAAACTAGAGCCTGATGTGTGTTGCTTAAACTGGAGCTTAGCTATTTTGGTTCATCTACTATTGATGCTCAAACCGGAGCTTTAAGACTATTTTGGTTCATCTTCTATTGATGCAAAATATTATGACATGTCATCTGATGCAAATTATATGTATTTCGGCCGAGGTCATGTTCATTTTTCCCACTAACTTCATGCTTCCTCTACATAGTACAATCATGCTTCTTCTGCACAGGAAAATAACACATTCTTCATTACTCATAGAAATGTTACATCTTTTTCAGTACAGCCACTAGATATGCACACATTACAAGCATGATCTCATCATTTTTCTGCTTAAATCTGCACATCAGACATACATTTTTGCATTCTCAGTCTGTTTACAGCACACATATTTTTGCACTATCAATCTTCAGCTCTTCGATCTTCCATTGTGCAATCTTCATTCAGCAATCTTTAGTTCGTTCAAAGACAAGCAGCCTGCATCATTTTTCTTCCTCTTAAATTCAACAAGGCCACTTGCAATCTTCTCTTTCTTCTTACTCTTCAGATCATCTAAATAACAACGACGAGCTGCATCCTCCACCTCCAATGGCCCCGACAGCCCTCCTTGCCATGGCGGATGGAGTACAGGAAGCTGAGGCAGGGGGGAGTGAGGACAGAAGAGGCTGGCAGCGAGCTCCGGCGGAAGGACCACATGAGATAGTGTAGGGGGAGGGGAGTTCTGGTGCCGGATTGGAAAGGCGGTTGGGGTGCGGCGTGCCGGCTGGGACTCCTGCCCGGCGGTGAGAAGCAGCAGGGCAGCGGGACGAGATGCGGAGCAGCAGGGCGCGGCGGACGGTGTGGGGCAGCAGGGTCGTGGCCGGGGATGTGTAGCAGGAGGGGCTCGGCCTGGATGTGGAGCAACAGCAGCAGTGCGGCGGCGGCTAGCGTTCTTGGCGAGAGAGGAGCGTAAACAGGGAGAGTGGAAAGGGGAAGAAGATACGCACGGGCTGGACAGATGGATGCAGGGGCATTTCCGTCCGACGGAAAATACAGGGCGTATACGTCAGCGTTTTTTCTTAAAAAACCAGCTCAAAAGGCCGGAGTGGCATCGACAGATGTATCCGAGAATTGGAGTGGCATTTTTCGAAGTTTGCAAATTGGAGTGGCATTTTTCTGAATCACCAGAATTGGAGTGGCATTTATCCAATTAACCCTTCTTGTTTTGCTTGCCATTTGCAAACCGTGCATCCGTTTCTGGTGATCTTTATATCGATTTCAACCGAAATCATCCCATCTTTCTAGCGGCACACCTGGTTTGCCAATTTGATGCCTTGTTCATTATTTCCCTTCGAGAGCACGCATATGCATTCCATATCATGTCTTGCATATCATGCCATGTATTGCATCATGTTGCTTGTGCATTGCACCGTGATTAATTGTTGGTCCTTTGCTTGTGTTCTT
Source organism: Triticum urartu (assembly GCF_003073215.2). NCBI lineage: Eukaryota > Viridiplantae > Streptophyta > Magnoliopsida > Poales > Poaceae > Triticum > Triticum urartu. The sequence continues at coordinate 5,298 of NW_024118062.1, read as the reverse complement.
CCTTTGTGTAGATCCAGGAGACGAGTACGTGACCGAGGAACCTGTTGAGTACACTAACGACGATCAAGCTTTCGACAACTCTGAGAACTTTGCAGGCAAGATGACCGTACCCTCGAAATCACTTCTATCTTTGCTTGCTAGTCGTCCGCTCTATCGCTATGTCGCGCTACCTACCACTTGCTTATCATGCCTCCCATATTGCCATGTGAAGCCTCTAACCCACCTTTCCTAGCAAACCGTTGTTTGTCTATGTTACCGCTTTTTCTCAGCCCCTCTTATAGCATTGCTAGTTGCAGGTGAAGTTGAAGTTTGTTCCATGTTGGAACATCGGTTTTTTTGGGATATCATTATTATATCTTATTACTTTAATGCATCTGTATACTTGGTAAAGCGTGGAAGGCTCGGCCTTATGCCTGGTGTTTTGTTCCACTCTTGCCGCCCTAGTTTCCGTCATACCCGTGTTATGTTCCTTGATTTTGCGTTCCTTATGCGGTTGGGTGTTATGGGAACCCCTTAATAGTTTGCTTTGAATAAAAATCCTCCAGAAAGGCCCAACCTTGGTTCTAACATTTTCCACCTAAGTCTTTTCCCTTTGGTTCCACGGACTCAAGGGTCATCTTTATTTTAAACCCCCGGGCCAGTGCTTCTCTGAGTGTTGGTCCAAAACAAAGCCACCTGCGGTGCCGCCCCTAGGCAACTTGGGGTATCTTTGTTTGCCATACGTAGTGTTCATCCGGTGTGCCCTGAGAACGAGATACGTGCTACTCCTATCGGGATTTGTTGGCACATCGGGCGGCTTTGCTAGTCTTGTTTTACCATTGTCGAAATGTCTTGTAACCGGGATTCCGAGACTGATCGGGTCTTTCTGGGAGAAGGAATATCCTTCGTTGACCGTGAGAGCTTGTGATGGGCTAAGTTGGGACACCCCTATAGGGTATAAACTTTCGAGAGCCATGTCCGTGGTTATCTGGCAAATGGGAATTTGTTTAATATCCGATTGTACATAACTTGACACTTAACTTAATTAAATTGAATCAACCCCGTGTGTAGCCGTGATGGTCTCTTTTCGGCAGAGTCCGGGAAGAGAACACGGTCTTGTGTTATACTTGAACGTAAGTAGCTTCAGGATCACTTCTAGCTTCTCGACCGTGTGCTGCTTCTCTTCTCGCTCTCTTTAGCGTATGTTAGCCACCATACATGCTAGTGCTTGCTGCAGCTCCACCTCACTACCTTCTCCTACCCATAAGCTTAAATAGTCTTGATCTCGCGGGTGTGATATTGCTGAGTCCTCGTACCTCACGGATACTTCCAAACAGTTTGTTGATGCTCAAAAGTGGCACGTTTATAAAGAGTGGCTTGAAGCTATGTCAAGATTAATTCGAACTTACTATTGAAAGTCATCATGAAATGGCTCTTTTCGAGAAGATGAAGATGAATATGAAGATGGGCGAAAACGGAGCTTGGATGTAAAAGTTATGACAAGTTCAGAGATCCTCATGTCGACACCAGATTAAATAATATCCAGTAACCCAATGAATATGGCTTCAAATGGAGAAAGTTTCAACAAGAACGTTGTGCGTCTCGTCGAAACGATAGATTTTGATATAAGGATCGTCCCAATCCAATGTCATGTGCAAAAGTTAGAGGCCGCACAGCGCGACCCTCCAATGAGCAAAATATGACGCCCGGAACCGGACACATATGTGGGTATGTCTGGTGAGCTGCGTGAATAATTAGCTGTTTTGCGCGAGCGATTTGACATTCGAGATGACCTCTGATGAAAAAACGTTCAACATGAAAGTTGTTCCTCTTGTCGAAACGGTCAATATTGCTTTTGGGCTCATTTCCATCCGAGGTCGTTTACCACCTCAAAAAAGACCCATAATGTGCAGAAAATTTTAGACTGAACAATTTTGGAAAGTTCGGACAAAACCAATCCGAATTTGACTAGGGTTGTGCACGTGAATCCAAGCCTTTTCCTTGCATGGGAAGTCCAGCCCCCTCTTTTATACCTAAGGGGTGACGGCCGATTGAACACACAATCACAAACACATCTACAACTTTTTCATCTACGTCTTGTCCTTCCCTTGTTCTTGCTCCCTCGTTCTTCGTCGTTCTTCATGTTAGAGAGCTGCGAATCGCGAGGCTCTAGGGGCGGCTTGGCCGACCTAGGGCAGCCAATAGCCACCGCACTCCCTGATGGGGTCCATCCCGGGAGTGTAGGGTTTCAGGTCCTCAAAAGCTCTCACCGGTCGACTTGCGAATCGCGTTTCCGGTGAGATTCCTTCGACGTGAGCTGCAGTGCATCACCCCCGGTGTCGAGGGTACACGTGATGTGTTTGTGTGCGAATACACTTTTTTGCGACTCCGCTGGGGAAAAAGAGTAATCATCAATATCCATCATGGTCGATCTTCCCAAGCCATCTGAAGTGGATGCCGATAACATCATCAAGCCCAATTTTGAGGAATTATCGGTAGAACATCGCCAAGCTTTTGAGGAGTACAAGAAGGCGCGTGAAGAGAAGGAGATGCAAGAGTTCCTCGCTAAGTTCAAAAAGTATTACCAAGGCAACATCACTTCAATTGAAGAAATCAAGTTTCCTCCTCTTCACAATGGGCAGGTAGAACCGGCTGTAAGCAAAATCTTATCTCCTGAACAGTGGGCTGAAATTACTACTCTTATTGCTCAGAATAATGATCTTATTTACCAAGCTATCATAGACAATATTACTGCTCGAAATAATACTCCTCAGTCATATCATGGTAGTGGTAGTATGTCTGCTAGTGTGGAAAACTTTAGTCCAACTTTACCTATTTCATCGGCGCCGCCCGTGCCGTTGAATTATTATCCTAGTCAGACAAACCAACTTGTTGCTCCACCCTTTAATCCTGCCATGAACGTACCAAGTTCAGTGAATCCAACTGCATTGCTAGGTTACGGTTTGGCGAGTCCAAGTGGATTGCTGCCGAACTATGGTACAACATACACACCACCATATCTTCCGACTAGCACTGTACCAACTATTAGAAATCATATTCACCATGCGCCACAACCACACGCAACGTCACTCAATACGAATGATATTTGGGCTAATGTCAGAGAGGAAATGTCTAGGGTGTTTCGAGAGCATTGTGGGGTTGAACTACCTAAACCACGAATTTCTAGGAAACCATATCTAGAAATTTTTGATGCCGTGCCATGTCCTCCCGGATATAAAGTTCCAGAGTTTGTTAAGGTTAGCAGAGAGGGAAAAAGACTACATGGGAGCATTTTAGTCAATACTTGGCACAAGTAGGTGAGGCAAATTCACGAGACGAGTGGAAAGTATGTTATTTTCCTTTATCTTTAACCGGTACTGCTTTCTCGTGGTTTTCTGCATTACCACCCGGTTCTATTACTACATTGTTTCAATTGGAGAAAAAGTTTCATGATCACTTCTACAGTGGTGACAATGAGCTTAAACTATCTCATCTTACATCGGTTAAGTAAAAGCATGATGAATCGGTCTCCGATTATGTCAAAAGATTTAGAGATACAAAAAACCGGTGCTATAGCTTGGTGATAACTGAGAGAGATTTGGCTGATCTTGTGCTTAGTGGGTTGAGAACTCATATTAGAGAAAGCCTAGAAGGACTTGCGTTTTTAAGTATCAACCAAGTCTTGCAAAGGGCTTTGGGTCAGGAAAGCCGAAGCAAAGTCTTAAAGAGGTGCATAGATATAAAACTGATCGTCCTAAGATGAATATGGTTGAGTATGATAGTGATCACTCGGACGATGAGGGTGATATTTATGCTGCTAAATTTGTTTGGCCATCTAAGGCCAAACTGTTTACTTGCAATGATTTAAAGCTGATTCGTAAGAATCATGATGAAGAGATGAAATTGACTTTCAACATTGCTAAGTGTGATAAAATATTTGATGCTTTGTTGCAAGCCAAGATTATTAGAATATCTCATACTTCACCGCCGTACGAAGGGCTGAAACGGCGTGCTTATTGCAAGTATCATAATTCTTTTTCTCATGCTATGTAATGATTGTAATGTTTTTCAATGACATATACAATCGGCCATTAATGACAGACGATTGAATTTTTCTGAGATGCAAGTTGATAAGCATCCTTTCCCAATGAACACCATGGATTTGCAGGGGAAGAAGATGTTAATTCAGCCCAACATAGTCGAATCAGCTAATAAAAATAATATTGTCATTGGTGAGCCCACGAAAAATAAGGACAGCGACAAGGTCTTTGGGAGACAAGTTGTGCTTGACAAGCAACCCGGTGGAAAGGAGGTAATCAAGATCACCATCAAGAATCCTACACTCGGGGGGGGGGGGGGCAACTACAAGTGCAAGAGAACACTCATGTCAAATTTGTTAAGCCCAAGAGTCCAGAGGTTGCCAAGTGGAAGACGAATGAAGCTAAAGTGCAGCGCAAGAGAATCAAGCCAACTTTTGATATGCTGTTGTCCAAGTATGCCAATCAAGCGGTCGGTTCTAGCTCTCACCGGGCATTAAACTTGAAGCGCTCAAGGTCACCTCCTGGGGAAGAATTTTAGCATCACGCAAGGCCAAATGGGTCATGGGCACCGGGACCATGGATGGCGCCACCCCCCTGTGCGCCATACTACATGGGACGCTACAATGGAGGATGGGGGTAGCCCCCAATGGCCCCTTATGCTTTTCATCCGGGTTGGGCTGAACCAAGGAGGCCCGTTCATGAGAGGCTTTTTTATCCCACACGAGGCCGTTTGCACAACGGTGTCAATTGGCCAATGCAAGATAATCATGGAAGGGTTGGCAAGCAAGTGTGGCATGCTAAATCACCAAGTGCTGAAATTTCAGAGCCTGGCAAGCAAAAGGAGAAGAATACTAGTGCTGAAACTATTATGATAGGCACTAAAGAATTAACAATCAAAGAGCCGATTATTGGTGATAATCCGGCTGATTCTAATAAAGATGTGGTTGCTGTCCAGCAGGGTCCCATGGCTAATGCTCATAAAGCTAGAACAAGCAAGGCCAAGTCGAGGGATCCAAAATATACTCAGCCTAAGTGGTGTCCTTCCGGTCTGACCAAGGCGCAAAAAAGGAGATTGCAGCGCATGAGGAGTCATGAGAAGGAGGAACAAGAAGCAGAAAAGCTAAGGGATAAATTTTTCAATGAAAGTCGTCCATGGTACCCCCAAAACAAGTGTGGAGGCCAAAGCAAAAGGAAAACATAGCAGCTTCTGCATTGATCATAGCAAAACCTACACCACCAACGGAGGATGATGCGGCTACTATTACATCGTCCACTTTGC